>NW_008711143.1:691723-726604 GCF_000327385.1 Lottia gigantea | reverse complement strand
TATTTATATTGTGAGCATTAGATTTTATTAGTTGTACTAAACCTCTAGACCTGAAATTCAATGATAAAAATAGGAGTATTATCTATGATACAAGAGATGTCAACAAGCCCATAGCATCAAAAAAAGATTCAAGATATAGAACAGATCTAAAATATTCAAGATTTTAATAAGTGGTTGCCATGCTCGATACATTTTCAAGGGCGGTCACCAATATAATAATATGTGCAAGATATTGTTGATTTAATCAAACACAAAAAATTTAATATAATTCTGACATAAACTGTCACCTCTATCGTGTTCACAAGCCAACATATATTGATGTGTTTTCCTAAGTCACAAGCAATAACTCAAAAAACGTACTTGTACTTGTCAAAAATCTCATCATAATAAATGATCACACCAAATTTCATTTAACTCAGATGAAAACTGTAGTCTCTATTGTGTTCACAAACAAATTTTGAGTCAAGGGCAATAACTTAAAAAAAACATTCATCGAAAGATAGCAAAATTCGAACTTGTTCAAGATCTCATCATTATAAATATTCACACCAAATTTAATTTAAATCGGATAAAAACTGTAGTCTCTATTGTGTTCACAAGCCAATTGTGGATAGACAGACAAACGGACGGACAGGGGTCAATATATACGACCACATTATAATGTGGGCTTATATAAAAAAAAATTTTAAAAAAGAAACACAATAATAAAAAGTCCCTTTAAAACTTGTAATTTTTTCTGCAGAATAGTTTGAAACTGACTTATAACAGTACATTTGATTATTGAAGTATATTGTTTAACAAGCAAAAACAAAATGACCTACCATACAGAAGATGTTAAATGTTTTAATATTTTTTCTACAGGTTCATCACAGTCTGTATAATCAGGGAAAGCTGGTCCCATGGCACTTAATTCAGTCTCATCTGTACTTTTATATGGTTGTGATTGACTGTTAGGCGTCTCTGAATCTTGTATCTGAAATATATAAATAACTTTTTTTGCATCAAGTTTTATATAACTTTATTACCAAACGATTAACGGTTATAGAATATTCATTAAAGATATTTATCTGCAATTGATCCATTTTGAGCTATTTTTAAAAAAAATTGGATAACATCAACCATACAACTGTACACACAGGTATTTGCTTCAATGTAGATGAATGAACACCCTTTCCTTAGTGTATATTAATCAATGGAAAACTATGAATTTATAACATTTAATACAGAAAAAAGAGTTTCCATACCTGTTCAAAATGTTTACTTTTTCTATGACTAGGAGAACCAAGAGCAAACTACAATGACAAAGAATTCATATCATATAGTTCTTGTACAATTTTCCAGTCCTTCAGTGATTGCCTTTGTCGAGTCACTATTATATTCAGCTTGCATTAAATAAAAAACCCAATTTACACAATCATATTAGGTAGTTAAAACCACACCAAAGAAAATATTTTCATCATTATGCTGTCCTATCAGTATTAACAATTACAGACTGAGGTAGATATAAATTCAGTTTTATTGATAAAAACCTACCTTGTTACCAGTAAATGTAATTTGTGTAAGGGTATTGGTAATCAGTGGTGATGGTGGTTTAGTATTAATACTATCAACTGTTTTACTAGGACTAGCACCTGCTATTATTGGAGTAGCGAATGATACTCTTCTTTGCTGAAATAAGACAAATTCCACTAACAACAAAGCATTTAATACTTCATTCCACTAATAAGTTACATTTTCTTAAGGACATATATTACATAAAATGTTGTTGAATAAGAACAAATGTAACTTATAACTTCCCCTACTGATCAGCAAGTGGTTTTCAATGTAACAGAAGTTATAGGGCTCACCTTAGAGGGAGGGGATGGTGAGTTGGAATGTAGTTCATTGGTGCTCAAACGACGTTTTAATATACCAGTGGATGGGGAGGCTGAAGGAGACCTTAAATGTCCACTTAGACTCCAACTGCCAGATTTCGATTTCGATTCGGTCTGGTTATCTGTCATACTACGCTGTTGAAGAATGCTTCGTCTTACTATATTGAATCCTCGAGCAGACATCAGTGGTCTTGAGCCTAATCTGTTCAATCCAATGACCTTTGAGTCTGAATTCATCAAAGTCGTCAGTGACCTCTTTTTGGCATGTTTGAATTTCCTTGGTGTTTCATCATCTCTTTTGGGAGAATGAGTTGTCTCCTTGTTCAAAAGATTTTCTTGCTCTTTAACAATAGACTTCAAGACTGAGCTGTTCTCTAATATTTTGTCACTATCTTTACTTGTATTGACAGGGATATTTTCATTGATGTCTTTCAATTTAGTGACCTCATCATCAGAATTTGAAGGTTTTTTATTTTCATTGTCACTCATATTTCGATCTGAGCTTTCATCAGAGTCATTGTTCACAACTATAGGACCAGTCAAAAGACTACTGAACACATCTGAATTATTAACATCAATTTCTGCAGATTCTGATTTCTCCAAGGCAGAATCTGCTTCATCAATGTCATCAGTTTCAGTATTTTCCTTTACCATATCCACTATATCCTTCTTTGCTTGATCACTTTGAATTGAAATTTCACTTTCAGCATCTGAATTATCTTCTCCTTTTAAATTCTTAGCTGATCGAGTTTTTTTCAATTCTTTTTTCCGCTTCACTATGGGTGACACTTTAGCCAGGGTGATCGTTTTACCATCACGCAATGTTCGGGTCTGTAAAACGAGCCCAGAAGAGCGTAACTTATGAGTTTTTGGAGAAGACACATTAGAAGTCTTCCTTGTAGTCCTTAAACTCTTTGATTTCTTAGAGGATGTTTGAGATGTGGTTGAGGATTGAGAAGACTGTTGGCTGTCTGTGACATCATCCTTGTCTTTATGTCTACGACTTCTTGTTGGTCTACTGACTTTAAAATCTGATTCATAAGGGTCTTCCAATTCAACAACACAAGACTTAATATTTTGTAGATCTTCAGAATCTTTTGATTTTTCCATTTCTTTATCTTCCTTTTCACTTGGTTTGTCTTTCTGCACTATTTTCTCTCCAACAGTTTTCTGAGAGCCTTCTTCCAATTGTTTCCTGGACTTATTTCCTTCCTCATTCATCCTAGAAGATCTTCGTTTGGCAACAGCCATTTTCTCTTTTGTTGTACTTTTCCTTTTTCCTTCTTTAACTGGTTTCTTGCCTTCTGGGGTCTGTTCTGTCACTTCTTTTTGAGACTCCATGGTCTCTGAAAGTAGATCTTCAGAAAACTCATTAGTGACTTTACTTTCATCCTTCGTGTCAGGTTTTAGATCATTGGGCAGACTCTCACAGTCAGTTTTCTGTTTTTCAGGCGATGTGTTCCCCTTCTCAATCAGTTCTGCTTCAATTTCCATTTTTTCTTCCATTATACTTTCAAGTTTAGATTTTTTATTTGATGAATCTGCCACATTCTTCTCATCCTTGCCTTCTATATCAAAGTGTTTACGTTTCTTGTGACGTCGAGGAGTTCGACGTGGAGTAAGAACTGCTGGAGATTTCTTGGGAGTCATTTGCTTCCTTTTATTTTTGGTATGATCTTCATTAAATGTTGATACCTTTGTAGGATCATAATCACTATCTGAATGGCTATCACTTGATGAAGACTGTTGACTACTTTTATGAGTTTGACTATAACTTTTCAATTCACTCTCCTTGCTGTCTTGAGACATTGTGTCTTTCAAAGTATTTTCTGTAGTAGGGTCATACCCAACTGCCTTCTCTTGATTATCCTTCTCTGCAGCAGTTTTAGACTTTAAGAAACATTGACTCTGTGACACTCCAAATAGCATTGAGTCATCAGTATTGACATTTTCCAGCTGATCTTTTTGTGATGCTGTAAGCAGTTGAGATATTCCTCTTGCTGAATCTGTGGGAGCGATATCATCCAATTCAGTACAACTATCTTTGGTAAAAAATCCTAAGGAATCTGATCTTTCCAATTTTGCTGAGTTACTGACAAATCCTTCAGAGCCCTCAATGTCATTTGCAACTTTATTAATAATAAACCTAATTTCTGAATCAGAACTCGATGTGGAATTGTCATCTGTCCCAGTGGAGTATTTTTTAAGATCCATTTTTGTCAATTTTTGAATTTTCACAACAGCATTTGGTAAAAGTTCAGTGGAATCTGGAACAGTTTCGGGACTGTCTGGTACACAAGCTACTTCTGAGGTTTCAAATAAGTTACAACTTGGAGTGGGTGATAAATTTGTATTTTCCAAAAAGTTATTTGATCTTTGGAAATTTGTTGGTGACTGCGTGTCCTCTACTAATGTTTCAGATAAAATTTTGGATGTTTCGGCTTCCTCAATGTCGTCATCAGTACCCAAATCTTGTAAAAACCCTTTTGAAGGTGATCGAACTACCCAACTATCTAGATTAAATTTAGATGGTGATTTTTGTTGGGGAGACTTAGAAGTACTTCTTGATTCTTGACTACTGGCTTTTCTTTGTGGTGAATGTTTAGTACCATGTTTTGGTGACTGACTGAATGACTTATTAGTAACAAACACAGGGCTTGGCGAACTTTCAACAGCTGGTAGTCTTGAGGAGAGAATACTTTGTGAACCAGCCTTTTCAGGACTTTTGACAGTTTTATCTACTACCTCTTCTGGTGATGAGCTACTTTTACTTCCAGTAGTTTCGAATGTTCTAACACCAATGGCACCTTCTACATTCTGTTTCAAGCTAGAACTTAAAGGTGAAACGAAATCCACCATTTTATTAGATTCATTATCTTGAGACTTTTCACTAGAAGATTTTCCTTGAGAGGATTTAATCTCATCTTCATCCCATGAAAATCGAACAGATCTTCTTCTACCATGAGTTGGTTGTTTAAACTCTGCTGTATCATCTTCAGCAAGTTTGGTAGAATTTTCTAGTGATTTTATTTTCTCTTCATTCTACAACAAATCATCATGATATTTGTCAAAAGTTACGACCCAATTCAAGTTGTTATTATTAATCAGTAAATGAACACAATAAAACACTATTACCTTGTAGACATAAAAATGAAGGCCAGTTGAAACATATTACATACCGTTTGTTGGCTTGACTCGGACTGACTCGAAGGTATCACTATTACTTCCTCACTACATTGTGATGGTTCAACTTCTATAACAGAACTAGAAATAAAATATAACAAACTGATTATAATCATCAGCTAATTTTACAAAATCTGAACGTAAAATGATTAGTCTTGCAGTCATCTTATAGGTGAGAAACTATCAATTATAAATCTAGCTATATAAAGGAATCAAACTGCTGTATTCTTAAAAGATCTTTAAGATATCGTGAAACATGGTTCAGATTCAAAATAACCAGATTATACATCATCGTACTAATACACCATTATTGAATGGCACTTTTCATCTTCATGCTGCAGCTTAAAATTAAAAGGATAGTAGTACAATCATTGTACATATTTTAAAGACAACTTTTAATAATAACATGAAATGTCAAGCAGAAGACAAGATGAATATACTGATAGGTGCAAAGAGATCTTATATACGAATAGAAAGTCTAGTATACTTACCCTGGTTGAGATTGACTTTGTGTATTAAAATGTTGTAGTATTGATATATCTAATGATTGAGATTGGTCTAAATTATTATACATAACTGGTATCAATCTGAAATTATCAACAGAACATTTATATATTTATATTATACAGCACTTTTCAACTACTGTATCTTGAGTATCATTTTACTTCCCTTTAATATCAACACCCATACATAATTGATTCTGAAATTGTATCTATTGTCTTTGATCCTATACTCACCGTTTTTCTTTCAAAGCTTCTTTCTGATGCTCTGTCAAAATACGAGGTTTCTTTGGTGATGCTTGAATCACAACATAGTCCTAGAAACAATGGTAAATCTCAGATAAAGTCATTATATTCTTCTAGTAGGAGGGAATATGCTACCAGTACACTAGTGAAACAGGTACTTCAGAGTTGAAACACTTGACAAATGGTCATATAGTATTACAGTAGATTCAGCTGAATGTATTAATGCATACTTTTTAAGGGGAAAAACTGATTCCAAAACTATGTGTGAAAATAAGTCATGTGCTGGCATGATTTATTATTTTATATCTATTGATTTAAAACAAGAGTCTGCAAGTCAAGTTAATATCATGACCATTTATCAAGGGTTAACAAAACAATAGTTTGATATTATAATAAACACCTGTCTGCTATTTCCATCGTCACATTGTCTAATGTGCACTTCCTTTTGTATTCATTGTTTTATTCTTTATTATATCAATGTAGAATTCGGCAAAATCTACTAAAGAAGACTTACGTTGTTAGTGAGACCATCAATAGCTAGCTTTTTCTTGGCTGAATTAACAGGTTTGGTATCATGGGTAGGATGTTTTAAAGGAGAATGTTTAATGTTGGGAGATACAGCTTTATTCAGAAAACTGCCACGTAATTTGTGAGGCGAGGGCATACCAGGTAGATGGGGTTCAGGAGCATCCATCTAAAAAATATTCAAAGGAAGATGGAAAACCCGATTGAAATTTGAAATTGTAGTTATGCGAAGGACTATGATCTTCAGAACTCATGTATTGAATAACTTTCAATTCAATATAACAATCTTGTACAATCAACTTGTCTAATAGTAGTAGATATTATTTATAATATTGTTTCTGTATTTACCCGACTGAACTGAGACTGGCTAACAGGTGTATCATCTATAATAGTTGTTTCTATATTTACCTGACTGAACTGAGACTGGCTAACAGGTGTATCATCTATAATAGTTGTTTCTATATTTACCTGACTGAACTGAGACTGGCTAACAGGTGTATCATCTATAATAATTGTTTCTATATTTACCCGACTGAACTGAGACTGGCTAACAGGTGTATCATCTATAATAATTGTTTCTATATTTACCCGACTGAACTGAGACTGGCTAACAGGTGTATCATCTATAATAATTGTTTCTATATTTACCTGACTGAACTGAGACTGGCTAACAGGTGTATCATCCATAATAGTTGTTTCTATATTTACCTGACTGAACTGAGACTGGCTAACAGGTGTATCATCTATAATAGTTGTTTCTATATTTACCCGTCTGAACTGAGACTGGCTAACAGGTGTATCATCTATAATAGTTGTTTCTATATTTACCTGACTGAACTGAGACTGGCTAACAGGTGTATCATCTATAATAGTTGTTTCTATATTTACCTGACTGAACAGAGACTGGCTAACAGGTGTATCATCTATAATAGTTGTTTCTATAATTACCTATCATCTATAATAGTTGTTTCTATAATTACCTGACTGAACTGAGACTGGCTAACAAGTGTATCATCTATAATAGTTGTTTATATAATTACCTGACTGAACAAGGACTGGCTAACAGGTGTATCATCTATAATAGTTGTTTATATATTTACCTGACTGAACTGAGACAGGCTAACAAGTGTATCATCTATAATAGTTGTTTCTATAATTACTTGACTGAACTGAGACTGGCTAACAGGTGTATCATCTATAATAGTTGTTTCTATATTTACCCGTCTGAACTGAGACTGGCTAACAGGTGTATCATCTATAATAGTTGTTTCTATATTTACCTGACTGAACTGAGACTGGCTAACAGGTGTATCATCTATAATAGTTGTTTCTATATTTACCTGACTGAACAGAGACTGGCTAACAGGTGTATCATCTATGATAGTTGTTTATATATTTACCTGACTGAACTGAGACTGGCTAACAGGTGTATCATCTATAATAGTTGTTTCTATATTTACCTGACTGAACTGTGACTGGCTAACAGGTGTATCATCTATAATAATTGTTTCTATATTTACCTGTCTGAACTGAGACTGGCTAACAGGTGTATCATCTATAATAGTTGTTTCTATAATTACCTGACTGAACTGAGACTGGCTTACAGATGTATCATCTATAATAGTTGTTTCTATATTTACCTGACTGAACTGTGACTGGCTAACAGGTGTATCATCTATAATAGTTGTTTCTATATTTACCTGACTGAACTGAGACTGGCTAACAGGTGTATCATCTATAATAGTTGTTTCTATATTTACCTGACTGAACTGAGACTGGCTAACAGGTGTATCATCTATAATAGTTGTTTCTACATTTACCCATCCTGGTAAATTTATTGGTGTCTTTTCTTTTACTTTAACCAGTACCTTTCTACAAGATGAAAATATATTCTTAATCATAAAGGTGAAAACGAAAGTAGTTATACATTTAATGGGTTAGTCACAAAATCTAATTCAAATTAAGTGATAAAAATTTATCCAATCCCAAACAAGAAATTTAATATAAATCAAAGATAATTTTCAAGTGATAATTATGTATTTATATATACGAAGATTATAAAAAAGCTTACCGAAACTCTATTTAGGTACTATTCTTCTTGTAGCAATTGTAAAGGTCAACTATCTATTGCACAGTAAATTTGACTGTCTTGGTCAGTTATTGAATGGTGACTTTACAAGTTGTATAGCTAGGACTTTTCCTACTTACTTGAGATTATCAGGATAAGTCAATGTAGAAGACTTGCTGAATGTAGTATTCCAGAACAGTATAGTTTGATTTTTAATAGGCCGTCTAGGGTGTAAGAAAGTTGCCTCTAATAAAGTTGATATTTTTGCTAGGAAGTCTGAATCATATATACTGGTATATCGACTTTGTAAACAAGTGGATATATCTAACCATAACTTCTCTAACTATAACAAATTAAAAGATTTTTTCAAATTCTTTGTCACAACATTAGAGGCTTCTTTAGTATTCTAATAATTCTTCTTTAATATTTTAATATGGGTGCTTTGAAGACTTTTCCTGGAACAAAATTCCTGCATAACATAAATCAAATTGCAGAAATTGTTGATCAATATCCTTATCCACTGAGTCATCCAAATATCAAATTATAAATTAGTAGCAAGCTTTTAGGGCTTGCTTCTTTATTCAGGTTAATACATGTATTCAGGAATGAAGAATTACCTTTTGATAGAATGCAGATGTGTATAATTTAGTACCATTTTTATTAGTACTAGAACTATAAAGTCGTGATACTGGTTCTGCTATTTTATGAAACATATTAGAGATAATATTAGAATTAGTGGTATGGGTAACCATTGTTGTTACTATATCCACTAAACCATTGATGGCAACTGTAACAGAGAGAGCTGATTTCTGAAAAATAAAACATGAAAAACGATCACCAAGAAGACTACCAAGAATTAGATTTTTCAAGAAAGTTCATGGCAACCATGGGATGTGATATCTCAGTTGCAATTTAAGAATTAGCTGCCAGCCTTCACTATAGAATACAATTAAATGCTGATGGCAATTCATACAAACATACACCCAGTCATTTCTCCATATGTACATACCTGTTTAGAAAAGAAGGTAACACTATGTTCAGCTATATCTATTGAGTTATTTAACAAATCGGTGAATAAATGGAGGAAGGAGTGGAGATTTTCTAGTGGTTTCTGTTTATGTTTCATCCAACGTTTACCAGGACTGAAACTTCCTGTAATAAATGAAATTATATCTTTTTTTTGTTAGCCTCTCTATATTTGATTTCCAACTATCGAGGAATCTTTAAAGCATAAGCCTGTAGCACACAAGGTTTCATTTTAATGTCACATTAACTAAAAGAAAATCACATTTTGTTACGTTTACTAAAAGCAATTCATCAAGGATCATTTTTTAATAGAATCAATGAATTTGTTCATAGTTTACTAATCTTTTGAGATAATATGTGATGCCTCATGTTAATGTCTGAATTAAATATGAAGAAAATATTGTGATCTCTCACTTAGCATTGTGAAAAAAAAAGTACTTCTTCTAAAATGCCCCTCCTGACAATGGCACAAGATTACCTGTTAGATTAAAGGCTGTAGCACCAGATAATGCTGAGAAATTAACACAATCTAGCACCACTAGTAAAACTTGTACTATGAAGTCAATCAAGCTGGGCTCCTATAAAAACACATTGTAATGACATATTTTTCTGATCGTAGTTTAAGAAAAGATTTTCTGGTCGGTCATTGTCTGGCCATATTTGTTAAACAAAACTCAAAATATTGAATCAAAATTGAGTTTTACATCTGACGTCACTGTATAGTTTGCGCTACTAAAAGCAGGTAGCATGTTGAACTTTTTTTTTATCCAATTTGAACAGCAAAATACTTTTATCATGTTGCACCACCTAACATGAAGCACATGGAACAAAATTTAACCATCAGACCCAATTATAAGATAAAGATAGTGGACCACAGCCATATACGCCTACCACGGCATGCAGATGGAAAATATTCAAGATTTTGGGGCAAGGGCAATAAGTCTGCTTCTAACGGTCGAAAATAGCTCAAATTCGATCTTGATCTTCATTTAATGAATATGTATGAATTTCATTTGATTCCATCAAAAAATCTAGTTTTTAGAGCGTTTACAAGCAAATGTTGACAAACGGACGGACCGATGGACCCTCGTTTCTTGAATATGTATGCACATACCAAATTTCATTTGATTCCTTCAAACTCTCTAGTTTTTAGAAAATAGCTCAAATTCAAACTTGAGCTTCGTTTTAAGAATATGTATACGCATACCGACTTTCATTTGATTCAATCAGAAAATCTAGTTTTTAGAGCGTTTACAAGCATATGTTGACGGTCAGACGGGCCGACCGACGGGCAGATGGACAGGGGTGGCGACATTATACGTCCACATAGAGAGATGTGGGCATATAAAAAAGCCTTGTAACCAATTCTGGCAACTTCGTTGTTCCAAGTTAATTCAAAATAGGTAACAAACCTTAAATTCTTCTGTTGATAGACTGTTAATAATACGAGAGCAGAAATCTTCACAAACCACATTATCCTCAGCTGTAGTGACTAATGCAGCTTGTCTACTGAAACATCTGTAGAGATCTGACCAAGTCTTCATTACTGACTTACATACAGCCTGAAATATATGATACATTATAAGGTTAGAACTAAGATGAGAACTAATAATATCATTCATGAGTTTAGTACTTCTCTATTAAGGAGTCTTTTACTATACTATTATTGAATTCGTCTTGCTTTGGACAAGATTTGTTGGTTATCAGAATTGTTTTGCTTGTCTCAATTTTCCTTAGTAACATTTTTTAAAGTAGCATGGCAGGGGTTGAATATTTGTTTAATAATCCAGTTTTATAACCCAAATATATCAATAGAATGTCCTATTCAATTGAACTCACAAAGCACCTTGTCAATTACCTATTGTTCTGACTGAAAAGCCAGATGGAACATTTCTGTATAGATTTCAAGAGACAAGACCAATTCATCAAAATTCCATAACCAATTAAATAAAATTCTATAAATATTTGTAAACTAAATCTCACTACATGATATTGGACCTATACGTTTGATAAATAATAGTAAAGCTGAAAAATCATTGTTTTATAACATACCTGTGAAACTTTTGAACCTATTTTATGTTTAATAGGTAATATAAGAGCTGTATATAAACAGGTAAAATCATACTCCAGTGAATCTCCTTGATTAATTTCACTAGTCTGAAACATAACATACATAGATAGATTATGTGTATACTGCATACCTGTACTTTTGCTCAACTCTGTTAGATGTCCAATGAATGCCCCTTCAAGGCCACATTTGTTAAATGTTCTTCAATGGGTCTGTGGTGAAGAACAAATCATAAAAATGAAATGAATTGAATGGAGTTTTACTTTCTACTTTTCTGCACCATGTGGGCAAATGAAGCCAGGCAACGCCATGCAGGGTGCGATGAGGGAAATTTTGCCAGGACAGCAGCATTAGCCTGCTCTTTTTCGACTTCAAACTGTCGAGGGATCTTTAACGTGCACAGCCTGTAGCATACGGGGCCTCGGTTTATTGTCCCATCTGAACGACTAGACGCTTTATCCATGTAAGCCCCTCTTACCTGCATCACTAACAGGGAGAAACCGGGTTGAAAAATTCAAAGGTATTATCTCGACCTATGCCGGGATTGAACCCTGGACCTTCAGGTTAGCGAGCAAGTTTCTAACTCACTGAGCCACCGCGGCTCCTAACAAATCATACAGGACAGAACCTTATAACAACTGTGTCTAGATGTCAATCTAAATTTTGTACAGTAAATGAATTAAGCACATCATTTCTAATGACCACAAAATAAACTATATCACTTTACTTGACATTAATTCTATAATCAATGGAAAAACTACCTTGATAATATGTTCTAAAAGTCTATTGGCTATGACGCTCCACAACCTCCACAGTGACTCTATATTAGGTAAATACTGACTGTGTCTGTCTATGATATCTACTACACTCTGACTAAACTGTAGGGTACCAGTAGTTATAGTAAAACCACAATTTACTAGTTTACCATATATAGTCATATACCTGAAATGATTAGATATAATTACTTCAACCTCAGATTCTCAAAGAATTTGAAGAACTAGTGAATAAGGTAACTTTATCCCGTTCTAATTGTTTTAAATGTCGTTCTCACAGAACATTTTGAAGGGATGAGACATCTGGTGAAGCAGGACACCAAGCACCGAAGGCAGGAGAATGCAAATACACTACTTGTCTGCCCGAAAAGATAATATTTGGTGGGCATGTCCGCCCTACCATCGCAACATGTAAACGGAAATATTTTACCTTTCATTTTGAGCTAAAGACTGCATTAATATGGGTGAGAGTAAAATTTCACATAAAAACAAAGCAGGCGTTCCCTGAAAGAATACATCAATATTATGTCCCACTTTTACATAATAATAAATATCAAATAATTACAAATAATATCATTTTACACTAAATCTTTTATATTAGTACAAGTGCACAAAAACTAGAATTGTAGAATTTCTGATCAATGTTATAAGCAGTCTTTAAAAAATGTTCATACAACAAATCTTCTCGATATTAATTACCGAGCAATAAAATACTATGTGCTAACTTAATATTCATGCAACCTGATGATGGTTTTGCTAATGCATTTAAAAATATAAAGAAGATAAAACAAAATATTTACCATAATTTCACCACTACCTACACTATATACATTAGATGATAAAACTTTTAATGGTATATTACATACTGAATCAAACATCCTCTAGAATTAACAAAATATATATTTCATTTTTACATTTTCTAACTTTCACATATATACAGAAAGTATCATTCACTGACAAATGTCTGTATATCAAGAGAAACAACTGTATTATTATTTAAATATTTAAATGCAAAGTTTTTTAATAAATCTAAAAAAAAGTACTCGGATGCACCTCCAGAAAAGCATGATATATCAAAAATATACATAGATTAAAATATCCAGAGAAATTTAATTCGATAATTAGATAACCACATGCAAACTTACCAGCAGTAAATGCGCGATATTTTCTACTAGAGCTATAAACTGAAACTGGCTAAGAAAATAAGAGAACATTTCTCTATGATCTGATTTAGGTGTGATATCCACAGCTACATTAACATGTCCAACTAGAGCACTCCAGGTTGCTAGCAAAAGATCTTCTAAAATACCAAAAAAAGATTCATTCAGATGATTGTCACAGAATATTTGTGAATATTTTATAATGAAGCTGTATATATACTTTTGAACATGTATGCACTACTGGTCTCAAATCGTTAATTTCATTGAAGATAATAAAATTAATTTGATGTCCAATAAAACATCCTCAGATGCTTGTCAAATGCAGACTTTCAACATGCATTAATACCAATACTTAAATAAATTACCTGGTATTTCATTGCCAAGGCTCATAACTAACTCTCTTAAACAGGAGATTAAAACGCTTGACTGTTTCAGGAAGAACATAGGACTGGATATAATATCAGGCATAGTTACATCTGAAATACAAAATTTCATATATTTTTGTCGAGTATTCAAACTTAAAGCAGTAAGTCGTAATATTGATAACACATTCATTTAATTAGACAAAAACTTTATTAATTGATAAAACTTGAAAGCTCACCTGTAGTGTAGTTGTAGTTAGACATGCCAAGGATTTGTGCAAGTATTTCTACTCCTTTCAACTGGAGAGTTTTAAAGGTAGGTAACTGTGATGGTGTTGATGTAATACTCAATCTAGGTGTCGTAGGACTAACTATTGAAATGGGGGTGTTTTTAACACCTGAAATTTAAAATGAATAGGGGTTTGTCATACTATTCCTAATTTAGACTTAATATAAGCTTATAGATGGAATTTTGTCTTGATAGTGGCATTAGTCAACAAATTTTGCTGTTCAAAATATCAAATGATCTTACACATGGAGCACACAAGGTTTCAGTTGATACGCTTGATATGTCAGCCTCTCCAACGAACCTGTGTCACTGACAAGAGAGAACTGGATTGAAAGTAAAAAAGTTGCATTTTGATAATACCCAACCTAAATACCAGTCAAACATCTAATCTGGCTGCTTTAAGTTCAATTGAGATGGCAAGTGAACTGAGTTGTATATCGTAATGTTGACCTATTGGAAATTTGTTATGGTAAGTTTTAAAGATGTCTTTAGAATTAAGGTGTTAACTGACCGTTATTCTACTATATAGAATTATAGATAGAACTACATACCAAATCTAGGTGTAGTTGGTGTGGATATGAATGATGTTGAGGTATTTAACTTATTACCACCAGTACAGAATTGTAACAATGGCACCACAACCTATTGAAGACAAAATAAATTTAAATTTTCTAGTTTAACTAAGTGTATCTGGTGAGTCACTTGAAATCATAAGTGCATCTTAGGCTTTTGATGGCATTCCTAAATTTCTCAAATGACAATCACAAATATCATACAAATGCTTTTCGCTACCATCATATCCATCTCCAAGGAAATCCATACATCAAAGTAACATTTACCTGATCAAAATTAACTGATGCTTTAACACCTAATTTACAGATGTAATATATCCATGTTTCAAACTTCTCTCTTGCAACTATTTCCACCTTAGCATTATTGACTTTAAAAACCTGCATGATTAATTTGACACGTCTTGGATCACTAATGATACCTATAAATAAACAAAAATAATCATATAATAGGATGAACAGTATAAAAATTCATTAAAAATACATACAACCTTTAGTTTCATATCTAACTTTCAAAATCTCTTGAATTTCAGTTAACATGCATACTTACTTGGATTCATGGCAAAATTATTAATCAATTCCTTCCAGGCTTTGAAAGACATGAGTTTAACATCAGGCTCTAAAGTTTTAAAGCCCATTTCAACTAGTGGTAACAGACTGTTAATAAAACTTCCTTGATGTAGTTCCTACAACATACCAGGTACCAAACAAACTTTAGTTATTAAGTAAGTTAAAAAAAACATAATAGTCTTAACCAAGACCTAGTCAAAAGCCAGTACATTGAACCAAGGTTCCAATCATCTGACTAGTCTAAATATCAAGTCTTTCTGGCTCCATTTTCATATTATAGAAAATATTTTTCACACTATTTATATTTGTTAGCTTAAAATCGAAAAAAAGGAATCATTGTTCAAAAAAGAGACATGTCTTTAGCAGTGTTGAAACGGTTAGTGAATTTTACGGGTAATCGTCGGCAATAACCGTTTGTTACCCGGTTAATTACTATAGATTATAAAAGGAGTCAAAAACCGCATTTGCGGCGGTAACTCACAGTTAACTAGAGTAAATGTAAATGAGTACCCAGGAAGATTTTGGCCAGTTCCCTGCGATTTGTTGGTACAAATCGACAGATACCAAACAACCAAACCTTACTGCTTCAATGTAAGATTACGAGCAGGTCTGACAGAGCTCAGACGGACTGGCGCCATTCTCACCCATTGCTACAGTCTCTTAACAGATCAAAGGTTTTTATACCAGTTGCGGGTTCAGTGTAATGAGTGTATCTCATTGAAGTTGCTGCGAATCAGTGTACTGGTTCCACAACTGGTATAAAACAATTGTTTCAATGAATGCGAACTCATGAATATCAATAAGCTTGAAGCTGATTGACAGGCAAGAAGAAACAAACAGTCAATTAGAGGAGAGTAAAAAGTAATACGATCTTTATAACTGTTTTATTCTAAGCAACTCGTACCAGAATGAAATAATAAAAATAATAACAAGATTCAACGAACCGTGGCGTATGCCAAACGTCTGATAATGATTACAGTGCTACAGTGCTTATTTGTTTAACTTAATTAACATAACGATGCACACGGCGACTGTCGACATACTAAGACCATCGTGACGCGATTATCCACAAATAATTAGTTGAACTTATATCAAAAAGAGGCTTGATAATCTTGACCACAATACTTGCAACTCGTTAGTGTTTTGATAATTGATACCCTATCATGATTTATTTATCTTAATTATTCAATCAATAAAGATGTTTATTTACTAAAGAAAACAGCTTAAAGACTCATACAGTGAGAAATTTTCTGTCAAAATTGCTCTCTTTTTACTTCTTATAAAATTGACAGTTAACCGACAATCTCAAATCAGACCCGGTTACCCGTGAAATACTACCCGAAATCAGTTAACTGATTAACCGTTTCAACACTAGTCTTTAGCCCCTCTTGAGAAATAAATAGGCATGTTTTAAATGAGAAGTGATTAAGATATAAACAATTATTATATCACTTGATAATATCTAACTAACCTCGCCAAAATACTTGACAAGAAAGCACCAGACTTTTAAAACAAACTGTTCATTGTTATTGAATAACTTCTTTAATTCACCAGAAATTTTCTACAAAGAAAGAAATATAAGCTAAGTTACAGGCAATTTCAATCACATAAGCTAGAACAAATTCTATTATACAAAACATAGTCATTCGACAAGAGGCATGCATGTTGATTTTTTCCCATTTTCTTAGAATCATGTGCTTCATTCTTTTTTGGTAAAAAATAATCAGAAGACTTACAGATTTAAACTCAGGAATGATTTCCTTCAAAGTAGTTTTATTGATGCCCTGTTCACATCCTTTCTCTAGTGTTATCAAAGCCTTTTCTCTCACTTTACAAGAAGGGTGTATTAATAAACTAAAACATATCTTTTCCCATTTCATCTTATTATTCATTTCTTTACCAGCTTGTATATTTAACCTTGAAGCAAAAATATATATTATATACATATACATTCTAACTGACTTATAAAGTAGCTCAGCCAAAATGTTGAAATTTGTTTGCTTACAAAGAGAGCAATAAAACCAATATTCATTACCTTGCTATAGCATTGACAGCTTCATATTCTATAGTTTGAGCTTGGCCTTTCCATTTAGTTAGACAATGACTTATACTGGAGATAATCATTTCCAACTGGAATTATAATTGTACAACAATTAGATTATAGGGTTAGATTTGCCATTTTCAAGGGGTTAATTTAGGTCATGAATATTTGTAAATATTCTTCAGAAATACTAGAAATGTAAAAAAAAATCGCATAATTCCTTCGAAAATACTTCAAACTAGGAATTACCTATATGTTTTTTTATATATGACAGAGTCTCAAGAAAAGACGAGTTGTCATAACATCCTAAGACAAATGAAAACATATAGAGAATGGATGTTCTACTAATTATAAAAATAAGCAAATACATTTAAAAATTACTTTATTTTGCACTTGTTAAATTTTTTTTCAATCTTGTCTGAAGTTTCCTCCATAATAATTACTTAACCGTCAGTCAAGATTGACAATATCAGGAGAGAAGATTATTAGAAACATTGCTACCTCTTGTACTATTAAATCAGGATGAATATTTTGTTTTGATAAAATCCACAGTCCTCTTGTACTAGTTGCTTTGTCTTCTGCCATCTTAAGACATTTACACACATTTATTAATAAATTCTTTTGACTTTCTACACTGATCAACCTAAAAGCATAAACGAAGTTAAATGGCTAGGTAAAGAGAACAACATTTTCTATCCATTGCACACGTTATTTGATTTTAAACTCCCAGAAAATATCGAATTTAAAAAAATAAAAGAATTGTTATGAGTGATACATTTATTGAACGTTTTATTCACTTTCAGCTATGTGAATCAACTTGAGATGAGTTAAATTCACCTAACTACCCTCTGACTAATTTTACCCTTTAAGAATTGAGTCTAGTATCATCACTTTTTCTTAATCTTTTAATGTTACTATTATCTTAATCTTTTAATTTTTATAGTAACACCTGATCCTGCAATTATTGAATACCTACCTGACAAGTTCCAAATCATGAAGACAGAAACCTAACACTTGTAGAACACCTTGTTGTACTAGTTCTGACTTGTTTAAAATATCTGTGTTTAATACACTAACAATTGGTTCTATATAGTAGGTGATGTCTAAATCAAAAAAACTTAATTCATCTTCTTGTATCTGACTGAAAGTAAATGAATATTGAATTACTGCAATCAAATGATGATGATTCAGGGTAGCTTATTAGCCCTGCAATGCTCTGATGTACAGCCAGATACAATTAGTACAAGCTGGAATTAAGTCATCAAAAATGAGTTAAATCTTAGTAAAATATGGAAACAAAATTGCAGGGGCTCAAAATCAGTCTACAAGCAGTGACACATACAAATTCTCTAAGGACAATTAAAATTTTATGATTCAAAAAAATTTGAACAAATATGGTGAATCGCCCACCAAATACCATTGAATAATAATCTGTACAATTAAAACAATTCTAATAACAAACAAATCTCTTTTCTTGATTCCTCAAGAAGTACCATCAGGTGTAAGCATGGTCTAACTCTAGGTTTAGAACAGGTTGTCATTACTAATGATACTTACTCTGAAAAGATTTTGTAGGCTTCAATCTTTTCATCTTCTCCAGTAGTGGGTGATTCCAGGGTGTTTAAGAGTGATGGCAACTTGACATCATTAAACCCATTGATAGGCATCTTGGAAATATTTTATGAACAGGTCAATTAATCTATGAACTTTCTAAAAACGGTTCCTAGATCTGTCAATCGAACTGTTCTTGCATACTGTTTCTGTAACTTAAATAATTCTTAATATCTTAATATGTTTGCTGTAACATGGTCAAAGCCATGAACTTTCAAACCGATTGACTAATGATAAGGAATACCACAGAATCTATGTATGGTTGGACTATGATATAGCCCTGCATTTAGACTGCCAAAAGTATCTGGACCGAGCAGGGTTTGGCAGAAAATGTGGCAATGTAAACAGGTTGAGAGGGCTCAGCAAAATATCAGTGAAGTGCAAACATGCCACTAATCCAAGGAGATATGCACATGTGCAACAATAACCTTGACATGTAATGTGTTTGCAATAGCTTCCAGCACTCATTGATGAAAAATAAGGGGAAATTGTAGGGCTACAATTAAGAAATTTTTGGGGTTAATTTAGGGTTAAAATTATTATGTGACATAGTAGACATAACGGTATGAGCATGTTCGAATTAAAAGAAAGGGCTGACCAAATGGTCATATGATTTCTTATATCCTGCACAATAGTTTCAAACTGCCTTTATTAGGGACAATTGATGTCTTTGTAATTGACCAATTATTTTATTTATTATTTCCTTGAGCAGCAATTATCTGTTTTATTTTCGTTTTGAGAGAAAATTTGTCAAATAATATACCTCACTGATGACCAACCATTCTGGCACAGTGAAAACAGTGCAGTGTAAACGGTACAGGCCACCTGTGTCAATAACAGTTCACCTCAAGCACAATTTCAAGGCAGTGTACAATACTTGGCAGTTGTACTATGTAGGCCTAATCCCAACTGAAAGCAGAGATGAAGATAAGATTGTGCTTCATCAGTGCCAGTGTACAGTGTTAGTAAACTGTTTTAGCACAGTAGGAACAGACAACATCTGAGACAGTTAGGACTATATTACATGTATATTATTATATATAGCCTAATATAAAGTGCTTAGAATTTTGACTCAATGTGTCAGCTTCATTGTCATTTGTCTGAAATAAACGAATGAAATAGAATTGTGAAAAATGATATAAAACAATCAGCGATCTTATAAATTTACTGTTACTCACTAGAATCTCTATTTAACATTGATATTCGTAGAAAGGTAAAACATTAAAACAATCTTGCGAAAACAACAGCACACCAACTTCGCGGGAAATATAGCGGAAGGGTAGCGCGATTGGAGCAGCAACCGGAAGTTAATAGCGAGTCAAGATTTTAGATTCTATTTTTAAAGCCTTTGGCAATGTGAACCATTATGTACCAAAACGATAACATAATCCGACATCTACTCATTTTAATCACTGTTCGTCAATTAGATAATCGCTTATTTTATTGATAATCCGGATCAAATCACATGAAAACAAAAGATCGCTGAACTAAATTCTACTGGTAAATTGTCTTCAGTGATTAACCACCGCCAATCACTTCGCTTCAAGATCAAGGCCATTGCCTTTAGATCAAATGGCATTCATATCATTCAGTACATATATGTATATAAATAGTAACGCGTGGCCCGTGTTAAAAAATGTTGAAACTTTGAGCACTCCGACACTCTCGCTAATCCGACATTATTTTGCGGTCCCAGTGTATGTCCGCAAATTTTATTTTGTTACCGTACTGTTTTAACCAAAATATCTTCATACCGTTTTGGCAGCTCTGTTACCGTTTTACTAAATTTGTGTTACCGTTTTGGTCGATCTGTTACCGTTTTGACTATTAAAATTTGTTACCGTTTTTGACGTGTTAGGCAACTGGATAGGCCTGACAACAGAACATAGGCCTTAGTCGGGTTGATTCTTCACTGGCTATATGGGGAGGTTTGGGCTTAGTTTCGGGTGGTAGGTAGACTACAGAAAAAAAGACTATCTAATAGACCCAAAAATTCATAATTAGGTCTATGGACACATTAGACATCTTTTCAGATTAGGCAACAGCTTATAGTAGGTTGCAACGCGTTTTTAAATTCCTCATTAAAGAATATAATGCCGAAAATAATTGTTACTATTTCACCTTTCAATTCTCTTGCATTGAATTGCATTGAATCTAGAGAAAGAGGTGACAGTTCTTCTTTTGCATGAAATACTCTAAAATTCAAACTAAATAAATGTTGTTTATGGAACAATTAATTAACGTATTTGGACTATTTTTGCACTAAGTGCGGGCCTCATAAAGCTTTAGTTCAATTAAGGAAGGGAATATACAGTTATTTTTTTGGCTTTTTTTTTTACAACGAATAGAAAAAATAAAAATTGTGCAAGTTTGCAATATGATATCCTGTCCTTCAGATATTCCTAACTCAAATGAGCTAATTAAGATGGATTTGAAAAAGACTGGTGAATTCTGTATGTGTAAAATGGAACTATAAGTCGAAAAAAACTGAAGAGATCGAATGGTGTTGAGATAGGCCTACAGGGTAAAAAATGTCAATGTTTACAGCATGAACGGTAAAGTAGAGTATTCTGGTTAGGTATTGGGATGGGAGCTGGCACCAGACCAACTCTCGGAAGCACTTGCTCAGGCATCAGAATCTTTTTAGGGTAAGGATTGGATAGACTTTAATTTCAGACGTACGAATTCACCCTGAAAAGTGATGCGTGTAAAAGCTGGTGAAACTCTCAAATTGCACGACGATTTAACAAACAGTTAATGAACGACGATGATAAAAGTTGTTAGCTGATTTTCTATGATGTTTTATGAGTCAGTATAGTGTAGAGAAAAATCAACCACTCGTCTGGTTTCCTCAACTTTCACTCATATTATATTTCAGTACATTACCAAGTGGCTCTTCCTCCACTTCCTTTTGTTTGTGCATTGCAGGTCGCGCCATATTGTATTGTAGACTGGCATATAAGGTTTGTTATTTCCATTTGTTTATTTCAATTATGATTTACTTCCAATAACATAGAACAGTAGGTTGTCGTTAAATATGACATGTTCATTTGGAGATATTTAAAGAATCTGTCTCCTCGAAGTGGAACCTTCCCAAATGTCATAAGTTATCGTTCTAGTGGGTGATGTCATGTTCGTGGCTATGGTATCATTATAGTGTTTATAATTATAGAACGACTCAAAAAGTAATATTCAGCAAGAATGAACAAAGGACTATGTGATCGGTATTGTAATATAAGCATGACCTGTAATTTATTGACCCACTTTCATTATAATATAAGCTCCCCTCCAATTACTTTTTTGATACCAGAGTACATGGCCGTAGGCTGGCCGAGAACTGAAATATCTTTGACTAGGTAGAAAATCAGTGAAAGATTGTGGGATGTCCCCAAAATGCAAACTGTTACACGTGTACATGTACATGTAATTTCAAAAGGTCAAAAGTAACCAAAAAATAATCAAAATACAAGATCAGGTTTTCTACCAGCCAGAAATATCGCACATCCTCGTCTCCTCGAGGTCTCATCCTACGTCCCAGGAATAGTAAACAGTCATAAATTTCAACCGATGTCATGGATACTCATGAGAAGTAACACTTAGCCTAAGTATATTTCAACGTTAAATGTAATTTGAATCAATTATTTGACATTTTCGTCTGGTACATCAGTGTCAAGTTTGACAAATTCACACCATTATTGTGCTGCATATGTTTTGAACAGTTTGACCTTGTTAATTGGAAACATACGTTATATTATAGTCTTTTCTCTACAAACTTCTAATAGCCAATGACCAATCGTACTTTCGTCTCAGAAACGGAAATATTAATAGCTAAGCTAATCAGTAAGTAATACTGTCCACAGCTCACCGTCGAAATTTGAGCCTTCAAATCCATGTATGTCCAGAATTATACGCGCTTGAAAGTTAAAAAGACGGCTCTTCCTTTCTTGACTAGTTTTGAAGGAATTATGCGACAATCATACATTTCGAGTACAACTGAAGACTATTTACCCATGTTCAAAACCCAAATCAAACCCACAAAATGGCGAACATTTCTATGGTTAATGTGACTGCACAAACCTAATAAAAAACAGATGAAAAATATTGAGACAATTTTCAGAAGGTTTAAAACTGTAAACCATGTGGTTTGAATTTTAGATTAACAAATTATTTCGAGTATAGGTCGATGAGTTGGAATCCATAGTCATTCAGGCATTCCTGAAATTCTTGAACTTTTGGATACACTTTATATTCACTTGTTGTTTATGAAGTATTTCTCGCGGAACAGTTTACAATTTTCAGCCAATTTCCCTATCTAAGTATGAAATTTGAATTTGAATGCTGTGATTAAAATAACATTAATTTAAAAGGCAGATTTTAATAGTGTTTACGAGAGGTTTTATTATAGCTTTTGTATGTGTATGGTAGCACTTTTAGTTTGCTCTTATTTCCATTCCGATATGAGTCTGTAGATTTGTATCAAGAACACTTGATCAAATTATGACATTACACGTCAGAAACTCAAGAAATATTTTCGACGGTGCCATTTGCAATTATTTCAGAAAATTGTGATGTTTTATTTTCTTCCTATGCTTCAGATATTATGTTCTGTTAATTATCATTTAAATTACAAATTTTGGGATCAAGCATTAAGTAAATAATATTACATTTTCGAATTTCGGTCCTTTCTTTTTTCCGATATTCTTCAAATTTGTCAAAATTATTGATTGATTATGAGATGACGAGTTTTGTACAGACGGTCCCTTTGTTGTCGTGAAGGCACCGGTGCCAGACATTGTAGACAGATGGTGATAATTTAAGACTATCTCGGAGCCTTCGTGTTGAATCATAAACGATCAATACATGACGTAATCAGATAATTCATCCATTCATTTTCTCCGTTGTTCTGCTTTTAGATAACTGACCAATAGAATTGAAGCATCCGTAGCAACATATTGTAATTCGCCATTAAAATACAGTGGTTTCGTGTAGAACTCGTTAGTTGAAAAAAAAACAGTCTCTCACAGAAGTTCATTATCAGCTACAGTGAGGTTCTACCATTGATAAAATATTAGCAAAATGGTAAGTCTGTCATTACTTTTTGATTGAATGGGTGTTGGGGTATTGTGACACCCGGATGAGGGCTTATTTTGTATTTCTCTCGAAGATGTGAAGGAAAATTCGCCATATTTAAATAGATTGACGTGGCAATCTATGGATTCTCGCTAATGTATGTCTGAGATCGTCCGCTACGTGACTAGATCATTCAGTAACTGGCACTGGTTGATCTCTAAATGCAACATGTCTGTCTTGAATGAATGACTTTTGTAAAACAATTTCCCCCAAAAAATGACCGTATAATATTAAGTTCTGTCTCAAATGTGACAGGGCTAGTTTTACAACTGTGAAAAAGATGCTATGACTGAATCAGCGTTAAAATCAATGTCAGTGTTGTTTCAAATTCTCGTTCATCATGGTATTTGTCATGTCTGTAATTCTGTCTCAGCCCTTAATATGATGCTCTTTAATACAAGTAGTGTATCTAATTTTGTGTATATATTCGGATCGGTAGCATGGTGCTGAAATGCTACCCTGCAATTTTAAAACCATAAATTATCTAATTTATCTAAATAGGCCTACATGTAATCTAAATAATTATATTTCAGCGCGAGTGTATCTCTATCCATGTCGGTCAAGCTGGAGTCCAGATGGGCAATGCCTGTTGGGAGTTGTACTGTTTAGAACATGGTATCCAACCTGATGGTCAGATGCCTTCTGATAAAACTATTGGAGGTGGGGATGATTCCTTCAACACTTTCTTTGCTGAAACTGGGGCTGGTAAACATGTACCAAGAGCTGTCTTTGTTGATTTGGAACCAACTGTTGTGGGTAGGTATTTACATTTTTGAGGTAAGAAGTAAAGAATCAATGTGAAAAATGATAATTAATCTCATTTGCATTGTCCATTGAATTACCGTTGTCTGTTGTCTTTGCATAATATAAGGGTGTATCTGCAAGGCTTATCTCTCATTAAAATTGCAGATTTTTCACAAATTCGTACTGTAAGTCGTGACTAATTATACTGTATTTAACATTACACCAACTGTTACCTATTTTCTGTCAAGGCTTCACTGAATCAGCAATCATCTAAATCTGATTATAATATTATATACGGATATGTTATAACATGAAAGAATATATTATAATATGAAATAATATGTTATAATATGAAAATAACATGTTATGATAAGAAATAATATGTTATAATATGAAATATTAAATGATAATATGATATGATATGTTAAAATATGAAAAAATATGTTATGATAAGAAATAATAAATTATAATATGAAATAATATATTATAATATGAAATAATATGATATAATATGGAATAATATGTTATGATAAGAAATAATAAATTATAATATGAAAATAATAAAATATATTATAATATGAAATAATATATGTTATAATATGAAATAAAATGTTATAATATGAAATAATATGTTATAATATGAAAATAACATGTTATAATAAGAGATAATATGTTATGATAGGAAATAATAACTTATAAAATGAAATAATGAATTATAATATGAAATAATATATTATAACATGAAAAGAACATGTTGTAATATGAAATAATATATTATAATATATTATGATAAAAAATAATATGTAATGATAAGAAATAATAAATTATAATATGAAATAATATATTATAATTAATATTGAAGGTGTTTAACTTGCATAAATTCATTCATGGCGATTCAGAATCGTCCTTTCTGGAAATAACAAGACAAGACTGATTTTGTGGCATTTAAAATTAAACATTAAAGGGACTGCAAAGTAGTTTTCTATATTTTTTGTATGTGTATCAGAGATACATTTCATGTTTTCAATTTTAGATGAGGTTCGGACCAGCGTTTATCGTCAACTCTTCCACCCAGAACAACTTATTACTGGTAAAGAAGATGCTGCCAACAACTACGCCAGAGGTCACTATACTGTTGGGAAAGAACTCATTGACTTAGTCCTTGACAGAATTAGGAAGCTGGCTGATCAATGTACTGGTCTTCAAGGTTTCTTGATCTTCCATTCCTTCGGTGGTGGAACCGGATCTGGTTTCTCATCCCTCCTTATGGAAAGATTGAGTGTCGACTATGGCAAAAAATCCAAGTTAGAATTTGCCATTTACCCAGCTCCCCATATATCCACTGCAGTGGTAGAACCATACAACTCTATCTTAACTACACATACAACATTAGAACATTCTGATTGCGCTTTCATGGTGGATAATGAGGCCATCTTTGATATCTGTCGAAGAAACTTGGATATTGAACGCCCGTCCTACAACAACCTAAATCGGTTGATTGGTCAAATCGTCAGTTCGATCACTGCCTCCCTCCGATTTGATGGTGCTTTGAATGTGGATCTTACTGAGTTCCAGACCAACTTGGTACCTTACCCGCGGATCCATTTTCCATTGGTTACGTATGCTCCAGTTATCTCAGCCGAGAAAGCTTACCATGAACAGCTCTCAGTTGCTGATATCACGAACGCCTGTTTTGAGCCATGTAATCAGATGGTCAAATGTGATCCTCGTCATGGTAAATACATGGCTTGTTGTATGTTGTACCGAGGTGATGTTGTTCCAAAGGATGTGAATGCTGCCATTGCTACCATCAAGACCAAGAGAACCATCCAATTCGTCGACTGGTGTCCAACTGGTTTCAAGGTCGGTATCAATTACCAACCACCAACTGTTGTACCGGGAGGGGATTTAGCCAAAGTACAGAGAGCTGTTTGTATGTTGAGCAACACCACTGCTATTGCTGAAGCTTGGGCTCGTCTTGATCATAAATTTGATCTTATGTACGCCAAGAGAGCTTTCGTTCATTGGTATGTAGGTGAAGGTATGGAAGAAGGTGAGTTCTCCGAAGCCAGGGAAGATTTGGCGGCGCTAGAGAAAGATTATGAGGAAGTTGGTCTGGATGATCAGGCAGGAGATGAAGAGGAGGGAGAAGAATATTAAAAATTAAATCAAACGCTCTGTTCTTAAACTTAAATTTGCTCATTGTGCAACTTACAGGATTTCAAATCGAAATAAATAAATTGGCTTTAAATACCTTGTCTGATAATTTCTTTCACATTATTTGCTTCCAACTGAAGAATTCTTATATGGTTTTAAAGGGGTTACCTATTGTTGTTGCGTGAATACCTTGTATACAGTGTCATATAATAGTCTCGTTGGCCCTAATGCTACACCATAGTACTTCTGTAGCAATTTCTATGTCCTGTCCCAAAACAGATCACCTATTTCAACCCAAATAACCCTGTTTTATACAGATTGAATGTACATGTATTTGATATCTACTCCATAAATCAGCTTTAATAACCCATACATATTAGTTTTCAATATGAGCAGATGTCCAATAAAGCTTATATAATATGGATTAGTGGATACAAATTGAAACTGTGATGTCCGAATTATAGCACGTATGCAACATTCAATGAAATCTATGTCCGAGAAAGTGATTCCAAGGCAAGATTAATGTCAATTTGTTAATACGCTTGTGCGTTCTTTATAAATGCCGATGAACCTAATAATTATTGTACAAAAAAACTAAATGACTACTAGATGAATTGATAAATGAATACTCTAAACACGGGCTTGTCTGTTGTCTCAGTAATCAGTACACAAACATGTCGCGATTTTTCATTGTACTCAAGAGTACAGCTTAGGTCAATATCACATCTCCTCCTAGGCCACCATGCGTCCCCGCTAACTTAACCTGCGTCAGTGCTTCTCAAAGCGAATGACACAACCGAGTCTTGGACATTTATAATTTGTTACTGTTGTCATGTATCTCTGGCACTTTGAACGATTTGGATGATCTTTCGTCTTGAATTGTAAATGCGGGATTTACGACACCTCCTCTGTTAGTGATGTCATTGTAATTTGGCAGATCTGAATTTAAGTGTTTGATAACGTTGGGACTATTATTATTGGATTCTGCTGACAGCTCGACAACCTTAACATCTGAACATTCTGCCCACGGTTGGACTTCGCCTTGTGCAAACATAACAAAGAAAACGGCACCAACTATGTTAAGCCCCGCCACTACCCAAAACACATATTTCCATTCTTCTGGTGTGTCCTGAAAAATAAAGTAAATACCAAAGCATTATAATTTCTTGGTCTAATAAAAAAACAAACAATTCTGTAAATCAAATTTTCGTCCAAAGCATGGCAAAAGTGGTATAGTAGTGGACTCCTCCAAGGAGAGATACCAGGCCTTTCGAAACTTCGCGCGCAACACCACAATACATGTCCACATCATGAGTTTCAATCAGACCAATTTATGTCTGACCAAACAACTCTGCCAAGATGCTAAAAACAGTTTTGTAATATTTGTTCGCTATAAGGACCATAAAATTTCGTAAATGAAGTTTGACGTTTATGTGTCAAGTAACCCTGCTTAAGAATTATGAAAAATATATATATTGAATACCTCGACTATAATAGCTGATGTTATAAATGGTGCTGAAAGAGCTGATAACATAGCAACTGTTACTGTCACGCCCATTAATACTCCGGCAAACCTAAGAATTAAAATTAATTATAAAATAATGGTAAATATCAGGTATTCTTGCATCAGAAACGATCTTATAACTGTGATAACCTCTTACCTAACTTTACTTTTTAGCATTGAATCAACAGTTACCCCGTTTTCACTCAACGTTTCACAGAAGCAGCATTTATTTAGTGTGATAACCTCTTAACTTGCACAATCTTCAATACATTGGCTCTCTGCACAGCTATCATTCCATCGAGATGTAATTTCCCATTGTTAGTCCGCTTCGGTTTGTATAGTATCACACAACATAAAACTTGTCAAAAAATAAAAATTTCGACATACCTAGGTGCTATATCTAGATGGTTTATACGAAAAGCCACTGAGGTAAAATTCTGGAATGTTAATCCCAGCACTAACAAGACTACACATAGGATACGATTTTCAACACCTAGAAAACTGATAGCTAGGGTACATCCTGCACAACCAAAACAGCCTGAAATTAAAACCGTGACATGATCACAGGGCAAATATGGTCAACAACGATAACTTTGACTTATTCCAATTGGGCTGTTACGGAAAAAGTAGCTACAATAAAGTAATCCAAGATTTCTGAGGACAAGTCGTCATATAAGCAATAACATTATGGAATTGAGTTGTAGAAGTATCACATATTCTAGTGTAGTATCATCAAATGATGTTTATGGATACTTACCAACAACTTGGAACATTTTACGTACTGTTGCAGTTTTAAAAACATATCTTTTTAATAAGCAATCTGATATATAGCCACATAAATAACCTGATAATAGTCGACCTACAAACGGCATGGACGATGCTATACCATCCTGTAATTCAAGAGAATGACCATAAAGGTAGAATCATCTATGAAAAGGGATATAAGTTTATGAAACTGGACATTTTCCTTCTCACGTGAACTATTATTTTTGTACTGAAAGAGATGAATGTGATGACATTTTTTTCCCGGTAAGACAAGATGTCATGGTGATCTATGAACAAACAAACGGTTACGACCAATAAAATGGTCAAAAATCAAATCAGATCTCTTGTAGATAAAGTGTCATGAATTGAGATGAACAATGCTCCTGGTGAAATGTATTCGTATAAAAACAAAATGCTATCTTTATATATTTCCACCTTCACATACCTCTTCTACGTCAAATTTAAGAATATTTTTCATGTATTTTGGTAAGTATGCCAAGACCCATGATGTCACCCAGGAATATGTGATATGGGCCACTATTATTGCCCAAAATGCCATTGATGTCAAGATTTTACCCCATGGTGGATGAATTTTCTGAAAAATAAAAATACAGTATGCGTATAAGAATCCCTTCATTTAATCCTAATGTGGATTAGAAAGTCAAGAACATACAAAACGCCTTTTCTATATAGTCTCATCAGATCATCAGTGGGTGGGTTTTAAAAGCCAACCACTGCCAACCGGCATACCAGAGTGAAAAAAAGGCGCTAAAATGAGCATTGTTAAATTTAAGGATCGTAGATTTTCATACTACAAAACGAAACTATTCAATTTGACGGAATTTTTGTTGACGTCAATATTATGGAATCAAAATTATTTAAAAATGAAACGAAACAAATTAATATTTTTTTCTTGCTTCGAGATATTCTGATTCAATTCGTGTTTAAAATAGCAATAATCTCTTTTAAAAATAAAACGTCTTGGTGAAGATTTTTATCCACTACATATATCGATGATTCTGTTAGATTAACAGGAGGAGCATTCCAAGAATTATTATAGTCTACGTCAAGGATTAATTTTGAAAAAATTCTTATAGGTGGAAGAAAGATTCCTTGGCTTTGATGCTCCATGTTCCCGACGACAGTAAAAAGTTAAGGGAAGTAACTCTGAAACAAACGACCTTGTTCAGAGGTTTTTGTATGTTTTATTGTGTGCCCAATTTTGTTTTTAAAATAGATTATTGCTATTTTAAACACGGATTGAATCAGAAAATGTGTAGGAAAATATCTCAAAGAAAAGCAACAAAAGAAATATTAATTTGTTTAGTTTCATTTTTAAAATATTTTTGATTCCATAATATTGACATCAACAAAAATTCCGTCAAATAGAATAGTTTCGTTTTGTAGTATGAAAATCTATGATCCTTAAATTTAACAATGCTCATTTTAGCGGGTTTTTTTCACTCCGGTATGCCGGTTGGCAGCGGTAGGCGGTTGGCTTTTAAAACCCACCCATCATCAGTGAGTGGTCAAGTGTATTTTGCAGATGACAGCTTGGTTTGCAAACGACTTTTGTTCTAATTGTATCATGCCCGCACGATAAATCTGTTCTACATCTAGTTCGATTCCTGGGCTTTCTTCGACGAAAATTCAAAATATTTATCTACAATAATAGGCTATTAGAATGGAAAATGCAACGTTGTTATATTTCCGAAATTCTTACTTTGTTTGATGAGGTTGTTTTTCCATTATGTGTATGTTTAATCTCGCCCATTTCAATACGAGGATGTACATCTGGGGAATCGTACACAAAATATAACCATGGAAAAACTAGTAGTAGAGCAAACCCACCTGAAAGTTCATATTATGCTTATCAATCTTTAAGCACTAACCGAGTTCCTAGTCAAACACTGAAGAGATCCCGGAAAGTCATGGCCGTGGAATCAGATTTTTTACATTATTGATGCTCACCAAAACCAGTTCTTTGGACGGCAATCCAATCTCAGTACCGCCAATACATTATCATCAAATGCACTCGGACTCCTAAAGGCCTAGTCTTAATGGAGCAAGATTCCTTACACAACTTGGAAATAGGATCAAGAAACCCCGGAACTCACCAAAAACATAAAATATAAAAGGCCACCCATGATCTAATGGAATTGTACATAAGTAACCAGAAACTAGAAATGTTGTTATCCCGGCTATACTTAGTCCTGAAATGACAAAAAAATAGATCAAGGGTTTTCAACCCTCGAAAATGGCGCGCCTGTCCCTTTATGTGACTCTTTTTAATTAGGTTTTATTCTCCGATTTGAAATAGATTGCAAAAAAGGCAAATCCTAAGAAAAAATCAAGAAATAGTACAGATTTATAAGTCGAAAGGGGTAATATAAACAACCAAGAATCATGAAAGGGGTAATAGAAAGAAAGCAGGTTAAAAACCCCTCACCTAGATAACATGATTACTCGTAACCAAGATTCTCGACTTAAATCCGTCAGTCGATCGTGTGCCTCTCGACTTAATTCTGTCAGATTATCATACCTCTCGACATAATTCTGTTTATGGTGTCTTCGGACAAAATTCTTTCAGGTAATCCTGCTCGCCAACTTAATTTTGTCAGGTGATTGTGTCTTTCGACTTACATCCGTTAGGCGATTATACCTGTGCCAAGTGATCGTGTATCGAAAAATTCAGTCAGATAATCGTACATGCCAACTAAATATTTCCAGTTGATCGTGCTTGACGACGTTATTCTGTCGGCCTATCATGTCTCTCAACTCATTCATGTCAGCCGACGTAATAATGTAAAGTGATGCACTGGTGATCGTGCTTGTCGACATGATTCTGTCTAATTATCGTGCATCGTGACTTAATTCTGTCGGTGATCGTGCCTGTCGACGTAATTCTGACAGGTGATCGTGCCTGTCGACGTAATTCTGCAAGCTGATCGTGTCGTTTAATTCAATCCTGTGATGTTAACACGTGGACTTGATGAAAGGCTATCAAGTCTCTTAAATTGATTCTGTTGACCAGGTATTTTATTGTATTGTATCAATGTGTCTAGTGAAAATGCATTTTGAATTAATCCTGTCGACCATTCGAACGTCACTGTCATGTCTTTCGTCTGATAAATGGTAATTGCTGTTTCTTCTCTCTCTGTCAGGTTATTTTGCACCTACTCCCCACTCCCCTACAAGGTTCTATCGTACCACTCGAATTAAATGCTCTCGGATGATCGATATTATGTCCAATGTTTTACGAGAAATTGGTTTTGTGTTTACCTGAATAAGATAAAGCTGTAAGTTGTGTTTTCTCATATTTCGGTGCCCATTGGGACCATAGAGCTTGTATTGCTGGATCTACTGCTCCCTTAAAAAAATTCAAAACAACTAGCCCCACATTTATCTAAAATTGGAATAGACGATCGTTTAATTTTTCAGCTTGTACCAATATGTGTTCACTAATGTCTTCATGTCAATCTACCACAATATGTTATGTGGAAAAATAAATAAGTAGAATAGAGCTGTTGTTCACCTCCAACCTCCAACAAATTGATGAGAAGGTTTCTCAATGGATTTTTTTAGCATTTTGTCTACTTACTAACATACTAAAAGTCTACTAAAATCGAACCATGCATAGACGGTCAAAATCAAGATGGCGTCCAAGATGGCTGCCGAAATATTCAAATTGCAATAGATCAGTTACTTTTTAACCTAGAAAGATGATTTTGGTGTCGCTACCCAGGTTTTCATACCCATAGAATGTGTTAATGCTAATATAATTCTGATCAAGATGGCGTCCAACAGCTTATTAATTGCTGTATTGCTCAATCACTGTTCAACCTAGGAAAGTTGTTTTGATAGGAAGTATTTTTTCCATCCTTGGCATGTACATTTGGAAGGATCAAACCCTCCCTTCGCCGAAATCAGATTTTCAAAATATAGGAATCCAATGGAACTATCTATAGGCATATTGATTTTTATTCCATTATTTATGAACACTAATTTGTCCAAGATGCTGCTTCATTATCAAATTATAGTCAAATTTGCAGCCGACAGAAATGGCTCAAGGCTCACGCACCTGCGTGCTGTTTCTGACTGTATCCCATTATTTGCTTTCAGCAAAGTCTCAGTTTGTTATCGAAATGTCCATTCTTTTTCGTTTCGTCCACACCTTCCCGAGCTTAGACTGCAGTAGTTGCAGCAACGTTTCAAATTTCATAGACCTTCTATATAGGTGACGATGTGCATAAATATAAATAGGAGCATTTTTGCAAAACCAGAAGTGCCACAGTTCAACATGTGCAAAACGTCGAAAATCGGCTCTAGAAGGCGAATTTTTGCATCGATTTTCTTCGGGTTTTCATTTTTAAAATCTACCTGTAATTTCTGACCCGATAGCACTTGAAAAATTACGAATTCGAAAATTCGTCGCTCACTTTTTTCGATCAAATATTTCGATTTTTTTGCAACTTTTTTGCTTTTGCATCGATTGATCTGAAATTTTAAATGCAAAGAGACTTCACTAATGTTAATAATATGATACAGTCAAATTTTGTACGTCATTTCCGATTTTCAACAGGAAAGCGACTGAACTTCAAATCTACTTCCGGTTGAATAACTTCCGGTGTAATTTATGTAGGTCAACAAAATTTGGCTGATCTTTGGCAAATTAAATTTTATGGCCGATTTTAAAATAAAATCCAGACCGGAAGAGATACTTTGGCCGCCATATTGAAAAAACACACTTTTGTAAAACTCAAAATGGGGCCTCAGGGTAAAAGTTGATATGCTCAAATTTGATGTGAATGTATTCTGCAATCGATTGCGCAAAAAACATTGGGAGCCGAATTTTGAATTTCGCTTTTGCTTTTTTGCAACTTCCGGTTGAAATTTTTTAAAGCTTTAAACGATCACACCATGTGACCTTGACCTTTGATGACCTTGACCTTCATAGGGTCAAAGGTCATTGACCTTGGCTATCATTTGATACTTTGACCTCCGACATGTACTTCCGGTTTTATAGCTATCCGTAAAAAGCCAAATTCGCAACTTTGGACTGCTCTAGCACGTGACCTAATTAACCTAGAGGGTTAATTTTATCGGTTTCCTAATGTGCTTCTCATGCACTTTACATAGATAAATAACAATCGTTATTTTAAAGCAAAATTGAAATTCGGGATTTTTTCAAATTTGAGTTTTTTTTTTTACAATATTTGCGCCTTTTTGAGCTTGGTATATGTATATCTTATGATCTATTTGATGTAGAACCTTGATATTTGGAATAATAGTAGACACTTTGAATATGAATTCACTTTTGACAAAAAAACTTATGTGGGCGTGGCACATCCGGGTTGAATTACTAATTGTTTACATTTAGAGGCAGGGGCATAACTCGCATAGGATGCGTTTGTTCAAAAAGGGACTTTGCACACAATTACCTCATCCTTGTGTTAACAGCTCAGTTGTTTCAGCTTTATAGTTTCAAAAAAGGAACGGGTTTTAACATTTGGATTTTTTCATTTTTCGATTTTGAACTTTGTTGACGTTTGTTGACCTATATCTTTTGACCTTTATTATGTAGGAGCTTTACATTTCGAACATAACGTAACATTCTGAATATTAATTAACCTATGCAAAAAAAATTGAAGTGGGCGTGGCACATCCGGGTTAAATTACTCATTATTGACATTTTTGGCCAGGGGCATAACTTGCA
>NW_008711143.1:579733-691501 GCF_000327385.1 Lottia gigantea | reverse complement strand
CTCTGTGCCACGAGTGCCTCTAGTTTATATATTTGAATTCATTTATGAACCTTCTTTGATAAAGTAACAGAACATATCTTGCAGTTACACATTACTTATGGTCAACGTTATCTGACATTGAGATACTATAATAACCTAACTACATTTGTTAGAAATATAAGAGCAATTGTATGATTAAAATGCATATGCATATTTCTAAAGACATTTCATTGGTTACTTACCATGACAAGACCAGCCAATGCTCTCATGAATATTAATAAGGCATCATTAGCACGTGCTGCCACTGGAGTTAAAATGGTTGTTAATGAACCAATAAGTAATGATAATGCTATTACACGTTTCCCTCCGAAATGTCCAGCTATGTAGCCACCAAGTATTGGTGATGCTATGAAACCAAAATTATACGCGGCTAAAATTGTTCCTTCTAGTTCTGACGACCACTTGAAATCTTCTTCCTGAAATATGGTGACTCTATGAGAATTTTCATTCAGTCATTTTACAACTCAAAATCTAAATTGAGGGTTTTATAATTACAAACACGCTATACCTCGTTTTATGAAATTCGTTTGGTTTTAACATTCAATAAATGTTTCAAAACTATTTATCTCACTGGGGCGCGGTAATTAGGTCACAGGAAATTCGGTCACCGGAACTTTGGTCACAGTAAAAAGGTCACACGGTAATTTGGTCACAGTAATAAGGTCACATGGTAATTTGGTCACAGTAATACGGTCACACGGTAATTTGGTCACAGTAAAAATGTCACACGGTCAAGGCAAAACTAGTAAAATGAAATTACTGGTAACTGGTGTAGTGATATTTATTTCATAATACATAATATAGTGTTCAGCTTGATCTCTGCCAGAGATGGATGGACCTTGTGGGGCCCTGAACGGTCGAACAGTATTTGGTATACCTGTCAATCTGCAGCTATATAGGTATTGCTGATACAACCCGCCACCGGTCTGCCTTTTAAGCTTGCAAGCCATACCACCGTTTAACTTTTGCCGACTCTCGCCATTCCAAATTACAGAATGAACTAGTAAAATGAAATTACTGGTAACTGGTGTAGTAATATTTATTTCATAATACATAACGTAGTGTTCAGCTTGATCTCTGCCAGAGATGGATGGACCTTGTGGGGCCCTGAACGGTCGAACAGTATTTGGTATACCTGTCAATCTGCAGCTATATAGGTATTGCTGATACAACCCGCCACAGGTCTGCCTTTTAAGCTTGCAAGCCATACCACCGTTTAACTTTTGCCGACTCTCGCCATTCCAAATTACAGAATGAATGCATGAATTTTCACTGAATGCAGCCTGTGAAATCATCCAGTATTGACTTCATCAATGAAGTTGATTTAATATGTATTTTATATATAATCTCCACTACTCATACATTTCCGTGCCTGTACTAATAACGTGAGCGTTTCAAAGCAGATTCTTTTCGATTTTCGGGTGGGGGTAGGGCTTTGCACGTATCTCACATATCTGAAGGGCGCCCATCTCATCCTACCCGAAAATTGAAAAACGCTCAGGTCATTGGGACAGGCGTGGATATTTACGAGCAACAGTGCCAATATATACGAGCGGACGCCCACAAGGCTATACGCCCACCAGCAGCAAATCTCATCGCGGCTTTCGCCTTTTAAATAGCATCACTACTTCCATGTAGCCAATATACACAGGTAAACTAGGTTTCAATCGAATCAGAAAAAAAAAATTGAGTTAAAAGTCAATTTCAATAAATTTTGTCCTAAGTCGGGGGCAAAGTCACGAACCTACTTAAGTTGTGACATTGCCCGTCCTCCGCCATTTATTGAATCTAGTTATCAACTACAAGCGGTTGATATGAATAAGATGACCAACACCACTGAAAATGGATAATTTTACTGTGACCAAATTACTATGTGACAGTATTACTGTGACCAAATTACCGTGTGACTTTTTTACTGTGACCAAATTACCGTGTGACCTTATTACTGTGACCAAATTACCATGTGACCTTTTTACTGTGACCAAAATACCATGTGACCTTTTTACTGTGACCAAATTACCGTGTGACCCTTTTACTGTGACCGAATTACCGTGTGACCTTATTACTGTGACCAAATTACCATGTGACCGTATTACTGTGACCAAATTACCGTGTGACTTTTTTACTGTGACCAAATTACCGTGTGACTTTTTTTACTGTGACCAAATTACCGTGTGACCTTATTACTGTGACCAAATTACCGTGTGACCTTTTTACTGTGACCAAATTTCCGGTGACCGATTTACCTGTGACCTAATTACCTACATTCTTATTTCACTATATCTTTCCAATATTATGTTTTTCGGAAAGACTTATACCATACTCACTATTTCATCAATAAATCTAGAAGCATTAGGTGTGATGTTCAGGTGGAATTCTTTGATAACTGCGGCTGTTTCAGGCAATAGTTCATCGTGTTCTAATGTCATACAGACTGTAGCCATACCAATAAGTTGTCTAATGGCCGACTGACTAAACCTAGCTCCACAACACAAATAACCGATGATCCAGCGACATGAAAAGAGTTTCTGGAAAAATGTTTCATGGTAATCTGAATGTACTGGAAGAGATACAGAGTTCTTCTTATCGGCCCCACTCTTCTCATCTGATACTAAAATAAAAAAAAGAACTATTCATTACTTTCCCAAATGGCCTATTGAAGAAATTCTACTTAACAATTGCCTTTGATTCGACTGAAAAGTATATAAGACGTAAAATTCATATTTTCCTCGACAAGAAAAAAAATTAGAATTATTTAAAGATGAAAGGAAATATTTAAAATTATCATAAGATTTGCGTTTCTTGTAATACTGGTTATATTACGGCATCATGTCAGAGGTGCATTAACTTTGTATCAAATTTTAATTGCATACTAAATGCAGGTGTCTGACCTAAAATTTTGTGTAAATTGTGACTAAACATAAATCAATTCTAACATTTTTCTAATTTTTTAAATAAATTGTTATTCTATGATTACAATAATGAAATCACTAATGAATCATTTTAAAAGAATTATATATGTAAAGATAAATTGTGTAAAATTTAAAGGCCAGTTTCTTTTCTGATTATAATATGCACATTATGATATTCGATTATAGAATGCTTTCATTATTTTTGTGCATAATTTTGATTTTGTCATTTTTATTCATAGGATTATAAAATTTGGTTTTAATCAATTAAAGGTGTAGTAGTGACAATTTTTAGTAGGAATTACTCCTCCACTTTGGTAGTGTTTAATTAGCTAAGCCTTATTATAAATACATTTAAAAAAAATTAAATACTAAAATAACTGTTTCAAATAATACACATCAAAGCTCTCTATTAGATATTAACAAATATAAAAACAACTTTAAATCAACACTCACCGGTGTAATTCCTCTTCCCCATTCTGTGACTTTCACGAAATGAAATTCTTCCAATCACGTCCTATACTGTTGATATTTTATGTCAAAAATCGTTATCAGTTTATTGATGTCTTCATTTTATCAGTTTGATCAATTTTCACTGACCAGTCACTGCTGATATGCTGCACTTTATGGTTCGAATTAATAAACTATGCCAATGGGAATCAATTATGCTCCATGCATGACGTTGGTGTGTGAACTAATGAATTTAAGCACTTTGATGAGAAGTTCCATACATTAAACACAGATTTAGGTTTGCAGGCAGATCCGGTTAATACTAATGAAAAGGTGTACAATACTAGGTTTTATCTATCACAGTCTACGTGTATGATTGGAGCGTGTGGTCGCAGGTTCTAATCTCGGTCCGCGTGTGAAAGGCCGATAACCTTGAATAAGTCACCTCCTTGGACATCAAGTTGAACATAATGTTGCAGTTTTCTGCCTTCAATTGGTCAACAAGTCCTTTTGCTTATTTTCTTGTTGAATATCATTTATAATTTATATATCATTTATATATATATCAATATAGCGTTTTTTTTTATTCAGGAGACATATTGAAATCGTCACCTAGAATTTTATGGAATTATTTCACGGACCGCTACCAATTACGACCAAATCCGAATATAGCAATCGATGGCAACTGCAATGACTGCGAATTTTCAGAAAATACCGTCTCTGCAAATGAACCCTCCTTTAGAATAAAAGGCGTAGCTTCGAGATTAAACCATCTATCAATTGAACCATATCCTGCTTCTTCTTCAAGTACACGTGCATGTGTGTGTTATAATTATAATTTAAATGATTGTGAAATATACAACCCTATAGATTCGCTCTTTAAAGCAATTTGTAATGGCTTTTTGTCGGACATGCGATTTGAGAAAAACGACATGATTTTCAGAGTGTTATTAACCAATAATCTAGTGAACAAATCTTGCTGTCATGCTGTGGAAAGGTAATGAAAAGATCAAACTTGGGTTTGGAGGATGGTATGAAATGATTCACATTATATTTTTTATCTTCTATGATAAGTGATATGTAAGATTAGAATGGTTGAGTATCCAAGAATCAAAATTCTATCACTGCTCCATATATCTATTTTTAGTATTTTGCTATCATATTTTTCAGTGAACGAGAAAGTGAAATTCTATTCACACGGGTCATGACTTAAATTCTCATGGCCACAACCTTGAAAATTATCAAATGATAAGGTTTATATTCATTTAATAAGAGCATAAACTTTATTTTGAAGTTATTCACGTTATCTGTCAATTATTTAAAATTATTGAAGGGCAGTGTGAAAGTATATGGAGTCGTATTACTATTACTTAAGGCTAAAAAACCGCGGGCGTGATTACATAAAGAACTAAAGTCGAAACTGTCAATATGTGTTTCAGGTAGACAATCTTCATCAGAATAGCTTTATAGGAAAGCGGGCTAACAATATAAATTTGGACTGGTAACGTTTCTCCCTTTTTCCGATGAGACTTCAGTTCGACGATCGGTTTACGCTGTTGAAAGGATATTGCACTGTATAATAACACCAATTTAAGAATTGGAGTTGTACGGCAATACATAATTTTAGCACTGTACTTCCACTATTTTAGACTATTATATACTTATAATTTATTATGGTATTATAATATTGCAGTAGAGAACAATAAAGCACTTTTCACAAGTGATTAATTTAACAATAGAGAACAAAAAAGAATCTATACCAATCTACTCATGAACAGATAAATTAACAATTAGGATTGTTGTTTGTCATGTGTCCTTTAAAACTGATTTCAAAAGCAAATATTTACTTTCCAAAAAGAAGTTATGTAATTCATTTTTCAGTATTCAAATAATCCACTTGTCAGAATTTATAAATAATCAATTTTTCAGAATTTATAATAATCCATTTGTCAGATTTTATAAATAATCCATTTGTCAGATTTTATAAACAATCCATTTGTCAGAATTTATAAATAATTTGTCAGAATTTATAAATAATCCATTTGTCAGAATTCATAAATAATCTATTTGACGTAATTCATAAATAATCTATTTGTCAGCTTTAAAAAAAACTACTAGTAAGAATTCAAATAATCTATTTGTCAGTTTCTAGTCAGAATTAAAATTAACTACTAGTCAGAATTAAAATTAACTACTAGTCAGAATTTCAATAATCTATTTGTAAGCATTTAAATAAGCAGCTTATTATAAGCTACCGCATTTATCAGAATTTAATTAGCAATTACATAATTGGCATCACAGTTAAGATAATTGTTGATGTATTGAGAAATAATGAAGGAAACTTGGAAGATAAAAGACAAAAGTAATATCATATACACTTCCATAACCAAATAAGAAATTTTCATCAAAAGCAAAACCCTGACACCAAAAGCATTGCACTTTATATCCAGATTTTATTGTTCAATTAAGATAAATAGATACAAAGACGCTATGTTTATCAAGACATTTCACAAATCTTTGATATTGAGTCCAATTTTACAGAAAGAAAGATAAAATATGCTCCACTAATATACCAAGGTATGATAATACCATTGTATTTTTGGAAGAGTGACAAATGTGTTGGTATCTTACACAGCTTTTAAATCATTGATGTCTTGATAAAGATAACCTCTTGGTAATAAATATGTTCAGAGCTATTTCTTCATGATTTTTTCAGAGCATTTATTCGACCCTCCAGACTCTCTGTATTAGACTTGATCATAGTAGTATTCTCCTTGAATGATTCTTGAAGCTGAAAGTTGTAATAAAATGAGACAGTCATTGATAAAGGTCTCTATCAATTTATAAGTACTGACAAAAGTAGCTATGAAAATATTTCAAGGTCTGTATAGTTATATCGGGTAGGCCAGAAAAAACGACAACACTTTTCATTTCAGGATATTTCATAAAATATCAAATCTTTGATAATAATACTTAGGCCATACCAAAATAATTTTCTGTTCTTCAGGATTTCTTGAAAAAAAAAAGGTACGAGCGAACGAAATTTTTTTTTTAATTTAAAAAAAATGTCTAAAAGTTAGTAATCATTGATTTGGTTGGTGCGATATAATATTTTTTAATTTTTAAAAAAAAAAAGTCCCTTCGTACCATTAAAATTTTCCAGCATGGATGATTTTGAATGTATTCAGATAAAATAACAATTAATAGTATTTATTTGTAATCTTCTGCAAAATTTCTTTTGCACAGATTAACTGGTCTTTTGACCAGCCATCATCAATTGTTTTGCACCAATCTAGCACATCACAAAATAGTTTTTGAGGTCCAATTAAGGTTTTGTCTGGTGGTGTAGGTTTTTCAGGAAACATTAATGTCTTTCTTGATGCCATCATAAAATCGAACACATTTTTATCACTTTTGGAAGTATTACAAACAGAATCTTCAGACGAAGAATGAGAAGGCAAGTTAATTAAAAAGTACACAAACTTGGATTTCAGTTCATCACACAGAGAAATTTTCAACGAAAGTGTAACTAAGACACCGCCTGATTTTTCCATATTGTCCTTGATGTACAGTGGTGTAACCTATTTTCGTGGATATAAGGATTCAACACTGAATTTCGTCAAAGTTAAAAAAATGAAAAAAATTTTTATGTCTTAGATGTTTCCTCAGATATTCTACAAAATAATAGAAATTGGTTTATTTTGATTTTCTTTATGAATCCTTCACTTTGACCCATATTTCATGAGCAACCAACTCGGTAATGGCGGCAGAATGCGTCACCTATTTTCGTGTACAATGTTTGATCTATAAATAAGTCTAGATAAACACGTTGTATGGATACCGGGTGGTATAATTAACTTCTCTTAGTATTTATCTTTAATATCAATTCATTATAACTAGTGACAATTCATTCAAAGAACCACGATTTAAAAACAAAATAGTGACTGACAAAATATGATACGTAGTGTAATTTATTGCTAAAAGTCACTGAAACAACATAAGAATATGGTCCACTTTGTGTTCCATAGAAATTTTCTGCTGACACTGAATCCGCTAGTTGATCACGCGACTTCATTCGTTGGATTATATTCTAGCAGACGACATGTGGAATTCCGATTATCGCTCGGGATTATAATAAAATTCGGTCGATAAAAAATGGTGACGTTTGGTAATAAGTGAAATCCGCCATTTTGTATTTGTCAAAGTATACATTAATACATTTTACCTTGCTTGAAACTACTGGATTCATTCTACTAGCTGATATTGTAGAGAAAACCCATGTTTATTAAAACAAACTAATGCGGAGGTCGCGCAAGGTCGCTCACGTAAATTATTAATCATTTCCGAAAATCCACGAATAATAGGTTTCCACGAAATTAGGTTACTCGACTGTACACTTTTTCTGGGATCTGTGATATGCACGATTGAATTCCTGCAGATGCCAGATCATAAACATCTTTAAAAGTGTTTTCAGGCTTAACATCAAACGCCATGTATGGCAAAATAAGTTTCTGGTGTGACCTAATTTTGATTACTAAAATCATTTTGGTAAAAAAGACAAATACAAATATTAATTCTAGCACTGCATCGGCCATGCCTATTTCTGATAATTATCAACTTCCGGAATTTCGATGCGTTCGGTCGTCGAGAAAACGTTCTTGCTTCAGCGAAGGGCCTAAACTACTGTACGAACTCACTGCTGGAACATGTTCTACTATAAATGTTGCACGATGTCCACAAACTGACAAACTGTTACTCCTGCTACCAAATTTTAGGCTTAGAGAAATAAAAATGAAACTAAACAATCATGTTATCTGATCAATTTAGAGGTACGGACATACGGGCAATATATTTTTTTTTTTAAAATTAAAAATTCTTTTTTCAAAATTTTACATACAGGGGCTCTTTTGATACATACGGAATATTATTTTTTAATTGTAAAAATAGAATTTCGATAACGGAAAATGGGGTACGGAATTCCCGACAAACAGAATATTATTTTGGTATGGCCTTAGACTTTACATTTATACAGATATTAGATATCTTTTCACCAAATTACAGATTTTTAGGTTGAACGACTTTGATTTGATTCTTTATGAAAAATCCTAAATTGCAAAGTGTTATAATTTTTTCAACCATATTATCTGTTTAATGATAAAAAATATCAAACCATTGAAATGAATGACAGAGCATTGTAATTTTGTCTTTGTCAAGGTCCCTATTTACAAAAACTCAAAAAAGCAGAAATCAAGATTTAAATATTACATTATTCTTCAATCACAAATACAAATACATAACAATTAAATGACTGTCTAACCAAAACAAAAGAATGCTAAAATCATTGGGAGTTAATGTCGTTGAAAGTCATTAAGGTCTTGCCTTGAAAACCATTCTGCATCAATAATTCCCCAGTAGTGAGATTTTAACAGGAAACAATCTCAAATGTACTTACCGATTTCAACATATCACCATGTGAATTCAGACTAGTTGATATTTCTTGTTGGGCAGTATCGAGATAAGCCAATGCTTGACTGAATTGTAGAGCTGTAAAAAAAAACAATAGCGATAACTTTTCTGAATTTACAGACGTATTCATTCCTTTAACACATAGCAGAGTACACAATCCTCATACAAAACCATGCCATCATGTCTCAACTAGAAACTAACCCATATAAAAGAAATTACCTTGTTCATGTAAGTCTTTCAAAGCAGTTAATCTCTCAATAACTTGGGGTAAAGAATTACCATAAGCTTCCCATTTCTTTACCAAATCATACAGCTCAGAGACCTATAGTGCAAATAAATTCAAACTATTGTTTTCATTGTATTCATTGTAAAAGGAATTGTTAAATGAAATGGGTTGAGAGATCCAAAGATATCATTTTGGTCAATGCTGTAGGTTAGGATGTAAGTGTCCAACTCTCTGAGCCACCACCACCATCCTCATTGCTATTGTTCACTCACTGCTACTAACCTTAGCCTGTTTTTCATTATCCTCCTGAACATTTTTCTTCTCTGCTATTTGTGATAGTTTATGAAGAACACCCTGTAGCCTGGCTTCTACTTGTTCCAAGTTACTTTGTTCTAAAAGACTTAGTTTAGAGTTCAATACACTCACAGCTCCCTGTACAATATAAAATGTAACTTAGAGTTATCGATATTTAGATAACAGTTTTACACATGACCATAGGACATGAAAAATGACACAAATCAGCTTCATAATATACTATTGTGTTTCCAAAAAGGAAATTTATGTAATACTAAAACTATACTAAGCTCATTCATATTTGTCTTCAATTTTGAAATCTCCACCCCACTGACAAAATACCAAAATTCTTGTTGTGGACACAAGACCTTATTAATATGATATTGATAAAGCATTAACAGTGTAGTTAACCAATATTCATATTGCCTTATTACGTAAACCAATTTATTTCATTAGGTTTCATCTTTATATTTAGAAATATATGAAGTAAGAAATAAGAAATAAGAAATTGATATATATTTCTTAATATTTCTTAAGTAAAATAAGAAATTAGGCTAAAAAAAACAAAGTGAAAGTTTAGTACTTACCAATAAACTATTGTTATCAGTATCTCCAGTTAGAACATTCTGAAATTATACAGTAAGAAATACAATACATTCCTTATCTACCAGAATAACAAAAAATGTTTGATAATTCCTATCAAGAGGAATGTTCGTAGACAGAACCTTCTGGCACTTCTCTTTCAAGACTTGATCAATTAAACCAATATTACAAGTCAAGGATAACCTGGAAAAAAAACACATAAAAATCAACACTCTACAACCTCTGTATCAGCTGCCTTCATGAATGTGTTTATGTGAACTGGGAATTTATTGATTTACTGAAATATGAAAAACTACAATAGAACACTTAAAATTTACCAATTTCTCTGAGCTTTGACCAATAACTGCTTGAAGTCTTTCTAATCTCTCTTCTAAATTTGCCATCTACAATAATAAATCAGCATAGATGATAAAAGAACCTGAACTTTAAATTACCAAATATAGAAGTTCGAAAATATGGTTATCTGTATGTAAATTGGGATATCACTTTGCAAATTGTTTGATTCAAACCTTAATTTTCAGAACTTGGTGGCAGTAAAAGCAATATAAATACCTTGGCATTCTTACTGAACTGAGCTTGTTCAGGTCTATGATATAAACTGTAGGAAACATGATCTCCACTAGCACCGGCTGAGGCTTTATCTCCTTTCTCTCCTGACTTACTACCACTAGTTTTATAAGATTCTAATTGTTTAAGCAGCCTCCTGTAAGTGAAAGGAAAGAGACATTGCATCTCATTTTTCTGTATTTTACTATTGGGCTGGGGCTTATGTGAACATAATAGACATAATTATGCAACAAAAAATATTGCAAGAAATCATCTTTGTTTTACATAAGAAAGATTTTTATACATATTCTCTTCTGCAGAAATTTCTGTATTTTCAAAATTTAAATCAAGGGAAATAATTCTTCAAATAGGCATACTGAATGTCACTTGATACCCTTTATAACTTAATTATAGCTTGAAAAATAATTTTATTTGTTGTGGGCAAAAGCAATAACTAATCTTCCTATTACAAGTATGTTTAAAAATGTGAGTTCTAGAGCATTTGCAAGAAAATGTAAAAATGAATGGATGGAAAAAGCCATAAGGTGCTGACAATATGCCATTATAATGAGTGACGTGGATGTGTCAAAGGTTGTAAAGTAATTGCAAGAAAAAGTAAACTCACTGTCTCAAGGCTCCCTGTGGATCAGAAAGATCAATAGAAGCTTCAGGACCCAGTAACTTCTCTAGATGTAGGTCAGTCAGTTGATGTTGTAGATATTCTAATTGTTTACCCATGGCTACTGGAGACAACTTCTCACTAGATTTATCATCCTTCACTGTTTCCTAGGAATAGTAATAAAAATTGTTATTGTCCAGAGATGATACTTATGTACATCCAGGTCCTGAGCAGTCCATTTTATTTGAGCTTCGTCAACAAGTAATACTAACTATACAGGCTACATTCATTGTTGTGTTATTTATTTTTAACATAATCTACTAAAAAAAAATGGACAGGGTTTGTCTCTGTTTTGATTCATCCCCTGATGTGTCAAAATAAATTTTTGATTTTTATATCTAAATTTTTAAATGTTTATATGAATTTTATATAATTAATTTATTCTCAAAATTCATAGTTTTTCTTTTCCTGTCACATTAGCACATTAAGACAAAACTCTAAACACCTTGATTTGGGAAACTTCTTCAGCTAATTCTCTCATTTCATGTTGTAATCTCTGGTATTTTTGCTGTGGTGTTTCTTTCTTGACACCATCTCCAACCTAGAAGTACCAGTAGCATGAAGTATGTCCTTCTGTGATTGCATATGTCACTTAAGATTTATTTTCAAACAAAACTTTACAATTTCTCTATTTCTATTTTAAGGATGTGTGTCAGATCTTTAACAGTTAGTTACAAAAGTGAATCAGGTATATCAGTTTATATCAAAAACAAAGTCATATCAAAATACTTAATAAAGCTTATACATATATACAGTCAAGTAACCTAATTTCGTGGAAACCTATTATTCGTGGATTTCGGAAAGGATTAATAATTTACATGAGCGACCTTGCGCGACCTCCACATTAGTTTGTTTTAATAAACATGGGTTTTCTCTATAATATCAGCTAGTAGAATGAATCCAGTAGTTTCAAGCAAGGTAAAATGTATTAATGTATACTTTGACAAATACAAAATGGCGGATTTCACTTATTACCAAACGTCACCATTTTTTATTGGCCGAATTTCCTTATAATCCCGAGCGGTAATCGGAATTCCAAGTGTCATCTGCTTGAATGTAGTCCAACGAATGAAGTCGCGTGATCAACTAGCGGATTCAGTGTCAGCAGAAAATTTCTATGGAACACAAAGTGGGCCATATTCTTATGTTGTTTCAATGACTTTTAGCAATAAATTACACTACGTATCATGTTTTGTCAGTCACTTTTTTTTTTTAAAATCGTGGTTCTTTGAAGGAATTGTCACTAGTTATAATGAATTGATATTAAAGATAAATACTAAGAGAAGTTAATTATACCACCCGGTATCCATACACCGTGTTTTTCTAGACTTATTCATAGATCAAACATTGTACATGAAAATAGGTGACGCATTCTGCCGCCGTTGCCGAGTTGGTTGCTCATGAAATATGGGTCAAAGTGAAGGATTCATAAAGAAAATCAAAATAAACCAATTTTAGTTATTTTGTAGAATATCTGAGGAAACATCTAAGACATAAATATTTTTTTTCGTTTTTTTAACTTTGACGAAATTCGGTGTTGAATCCTTATATCCACGAAAATAGGTTACACCACTGTATATATCTATTTAATAGAAAATATTAAAACAGATCCAAACATGTTGTTGTTACTCAGAGTTTCACGCTATGTAATCAACAGACAACTGACTCGTGACCTATTTTCAGCCTGCATTCCTACTGAAGTTGAACAAGTACAACTTATTCTCATGTCTACACTTTGAGACAAATTGAGATTGTAAAGAGGTTTATTAAATCTTTTAATTGTATCAGGGAATAGATCTTCTTTTCCCAGCCACCAGTCTGTGTCCTTTGCACAAAGCAAAACAACTGTGGAAATAATTATAGGACATCTATCTCATGAACGTAATCTTGTGATGCTTTTGTAAGCGTCTTAGCTTTGATGACAATTCATTTCACGAGATTCCTCCTATATGTCATAAGTTTACTTTCAATTTTTTTTTGGCCAATAAAGTGTCATGTGACTTAAAAAAAATAGCACTGCCCTAGTAAAAATTCTCAGACTTTATTCCCTCTGTCTTACGATATAACATGATGTAAATAGTATTGTCATGGACACATGATGTTTTTTCTTTTTGCATTTCGGTTTTGAAGTAATATTAGTATAGCTGACTTTTACACTGTAAGCGTAAGCTTTAATTGAATTGAAATGAATAAATAGGTCAAGTCTATTGAAAAATCATCACAATCCGTTAAAACGGTACCGTTTCGATTAATAACTTTTGTGTAAACTTTTACAGAAAGTGCTAAACGTCAGCAATAATTTGCATGTCACTAATCGGTGACGTCATCAAACACTTAGTTATGATAATGATAGAATGATAGGTTATTTATACATCTTTGATATACTCTTTAAAAAATCAGACTTACTATTTCATATTCAGTTTGAGAAACATCATAACCTGTTCTAGACGATTTACTTATCTTATCAGAGAAATCTACAAACGTAAATAAATTCATTATATGACCATCAACTCTTCATTACAAATATAAGATATTTGATATAAAAGTTTCAACATCAACATAAATAGAGAATCAGTTTCAACAATTAGCTGGTGTAATAAATATCTACTGGACTAACTTAGACATTACAGTTACACAATAATATCAGCTAATGTGTACAGTTTTCAGAGCAATTCCAACTTACCAACTCCATCAGCTTTCACTCCTTTACCTTTAAAAGCATTAAAAGCTGTTTTTGAATCAAGATTAATTTTTTCTATATTTTCATTATTAAACTCCTCCTAAAAATATAAAAGATGTAGATGGTTGGCTTTTGATATCTATGGATATAATGGTGCATAGATCTGTACCCTTGATAAATAATAATAAACTAAGTACCAAAAACCATAAAAAGCAAATTGCAGACCACCCTAAATCATACACTGGTAAAATTACTTCTAGTTTTAAATTACAAGTGTTAAAAATGATAAAACACAAACTTACATTTTCTAACTGAGCAGCCTGGTCATCTTCAGGCAACTCACTAGTCTCAAACACATCAGGTGCATTTACATCCTGGAATTAACAACCACACATAATCAATGATGTTCATATGTATAGATCATATTCACACTCATAGTCCTAAGCTTATCTAGTGTAGTGTGTACTAGTTAATAGTTTATTTACCTGTCATAGACTAATCTTACTATATACTGTGATGTACAGTTTTTCTGCAACTACTGTATAGTTTACAAGATATTTAATAAAACAAACACATTTTTGGCAGTAGTGCAGGCTTAAGGCACATTATCAATTTCATAGGAGTGATAGAACACAGGGCCGTAGCATAATAGGACAATGAAATTTTTTGTGTTCACACTGCTTTCATTTTGATTGATTTATATTTGATTCATTACTAATTTGAGGAATATCCCTATCTATCCCTAACCCTACCTTCCTAACCCTACCCTATGTATAGCATTGGTTAAAATAACCTTTACACCTCTCCCTGGTTCCTTAAATTTGATAGAGTGAGCCAATACATATTTAATTTTTATGAAAAATAAGAATGATGTGGCTCTGAATGAGTCATTGTATTGTATTTTATTGATTAAACGACTCTTTCAGAAGCTAGGCATTCATAGATTATTTTGGATATCTACACATTCCATGTTCATAATGTGATAGAACTATAATGTTAAAGCTTTTATGATAGTCTTAATGAAACTAAATTCTTACAATTCCTGGCAGGTTGGCATATTTTGGATCAGCCATTTTTGTTTCAGTAATACTCGTCAGAAGGCTGACGGCCAAGAGAGTAAGATTATGCACCAAACACCGATCTCGTTCAAACCTTACGCTATCAATTTCTTAAAGCTAAAACGGAAGAACCTAGATACAACAAAAAATAGCATGATATTGTAATTATATGAAGGCCTTTTGTTTAAACAGAAGCCGATAAGGATAAACCTGTGCACACTGAATGTTTGTAAAAGGTAGTCTGATGAACCAACGCATTTCTTCGTTTTATGCAATGAAAAGTTTAATTTTGTACGCTCAAAAATTTATCCAAATACGTCGACGATTTTCGACGAATGATAGAACGTACATCAAGAATATAAATTATTTTTAGTAACAATGAAAATGGCGGTGTAAACAAATTGCAGGCGCCGTGAGCTGGTTAAGAAGAAAATCTGAACATGGAAGATGCTGACGACTTTGATAATGGTATCCCAGGGTTTGAATTCGACGAAAATGACTGGCCAACTACAAACGACAAGCCTAAGCCATTTGTAGATAGATATTTTTCTCGTTTTTATCGAACAGGTAGAAATATAATCTCCCATCCCCACCTTTTTTTTCCATTTCCTACCATATTAGTGGCCTACTGGGCCCCAGACACGTAGTTGTTTCCACCTCTGTTAATCCCTTTGATTGTCGGAATGAGAGAGAAATTACCTGTTGTGACTAAAAGACACTGAATCAAAAAAAAAAAAAAGATGTTATATTCAGACTATACTTAGGCCCACCTCAGGCCTCATTTAAGGAATGTTGAAAATGGGCATAGGTTCTACAGCATGTGTAAGCTACTATTGATTATCTCTTTTAGTAGATTATAACCACCCTTCTGGCACAGCACAATTATTAGTCATGTTCAATATTTAATAGCCTAATGCTTTTTGGCAAATGTACTTATGTAGACCATTTTGTTTTTTTAAAAATCACTTTTATTTCAGATTTAAATGGCAAAACTGGTGAGGATCAATGTGTTCTCTGCCATTCCAATAAGTAAGGAAGTATGGCACTTATTTATTATATTATAATGAGTTAATAACACTTTAAATGCTACTGTTCATATATGTTCAGCTGTAGATATTCAGATACTGACTTGCAGTACTTGTATTTTTGCTGGAGAGAATTGGAAAGTTGGAAATCCTGGTAAAATGGGTTTAGTCTCTGCAATCTATATCACATTTCAGAATGAAATGACATGACATATTAAGAACCTCACTTTTTTAAATTCAGTGAATTGCAATCATAACATATGTAACATTGTGTTGTATTTGGTGTTTTTCAGAATATGTTTAGTAACTCTAGCCAAATCTCATCCCGTTATTGTACAGAAGAAAACAGTATCTAGTATAAATTTCGAGGCAGCTAATGGAATCAACAGATTAGATAATAAAGTGTCAGGTAAAGGCAAAAGGGTAAGGCTATTTTCACAACTAAAATACTTGTCATAAATTGAATATCCCAGGATTCCCAAATTGATTTTGAAAAGCATACCAGTACTAGAAATATAGATTACCATGTGTAACATCTTCACTTGCTATTATGAGTGTTCCTGATAGCTTGACATTGTGAGGATATTGGAATTTGAAATCCTCATTATTCTAGTGGTTTTATGTACAGATGTTTAGGAGAGATTTTTTTTTAGCAAAAACATTGCCGTGCAAGCCTTAGAATCTAAAATTATAGCATCTCCTTGTTAATACCAAGTTTAAATAAATGGGACACAACTCTAGTTGTAGTATATTGTTGCTATAATATACTTCTTAATATTTCACTGTTCTTGGTACTTATTGAGAGAGTTTGGTATATCAATTTCCATTAAATTATATTTGAATGTATTCATACGTAATCATATATTTCTATGGACTCAAAGACATTTAAGATAAATGACATGCAAATGAATTATTGTTGTCATTTGATTCTGAATTCACTATGTTCAGAAAGTAGTGTGGCTCAACATTACTAGTACATATTGTTGAATTAAAATTAGTTGAGGAATATAGTACAGATCTTATGCAATATCTATTGTTTAAAAAATTATGCATGTAAAGTATTAGACATTACTTGTTATGCAGACTTAATTTTTATTTTATATGGAAACTGAAGCAAAGATAATGGTTTAATAACCAAATAAAGGCTTTACAAATTACACAAATTAAACTGTATATATTACAGGGAGCACAGTGGGTGAAGGCTAACAGTATTTTATGTAAGATTAAGTGTACAGATGAAACTGAGTATCTAATAGTAAGCTGTGTTCGAGGAATGTTAATAGAGATCAATGAAAATATCCTCGACAATTCTAACCTGATAGCAGAGAAGGTAAAGATTGTCATAATATCACAAAATCTACTCTTTAGAATGTGACAAATATTGAAAGAGATTATAATTGCTGAGTGAATGATTATGAGTCATACACAGACTTTTTTGTAATTTTAAAATTGAATCATACAAAATTATTCTATCAGGCTAGAACTGGCAATAAAGGAATTCCAAAGAGATTTTCTAAGTTTTTTATGTGTATAAGGGACACTGATAGCATCAATTTGCACCAGTCATATTTTCAGTCAGACTTCCAAGTTTGTACATCCTTGCTAACCTCTAGGATAGTAGTTTGGAAATATCAGTGTGAAATAATTTACTTTTTGTGAATTTTTCTTTGAAAGTTAAACAAAGGAAATTTATTAAGTTATTTAAAATCACGATATTGTTATTAATTTGATAAAAGCAACTATGTTAGATTTTAACTCAAACAGGGAAACCTTAATTTGTTGCACATTTGTTCTGTTTCTGTCTTTTTAATGAATTAATTAATGACTTTTGTTACTGGATCGTGACTGTGAAATAAGATAAGTTCACCCTGTATAGATCTATTTCAAAGATTGTTTTAATTTGTTACACGTGGCCAAAATAATGTTTATATTTATTTTGATACTTAAAGTTTTGACATTTTTTTAAAAAGAAACAAAAAAGGAAATTCCTACTCCCTTGACATATGACATTAAAAAATCAGATGGGAGTAACCTTATATTTTATTGATACAATGAAATTGTGTGACTTGATTTTATAAGTGGTACATCTTATAATGTTAATTACTTTAATACATGACAGATAAAAACTAATGTTGGCACCAAGGGTTTCAAATGTATTTTGAATAATTATAAAACAATGCAAAAAAGGTGTTGATGTGATCCTGCTTTGTTGCTCCTGATGGAGCTAATGAAACCGGCGATACCATGCACTGTGCTATGAGGAAAATGTCAGTGCAGTTTTTGTCCCATGTGAACTAATAAATGCTTTTATGACCTTCATCATAGAATCACAGCAAAAATCTTAGAATGAAAATCTGACTTGATTTCTTTCGAATAAAAAACAAGATATATATTTCAGAATTAGACTCATCATTTCTGATGTTCGGATATATGGTCTTTATCATATTTCTATATTTAGAGAAATATTTGAATTTCCCTTCAAAATTTGATATTATAATGATGACAAGGTGACCTCAGTGGTAATGGTATTTGACCTCTGTTAAACTACATAAATACATTATGTTCTTGAACCAGGATGTGCCATTTTGTACTTGTATAATGGAAGTGAATGATGCAAAAGTGATCTTGAAAATCTCACAGTTTTATGTAATTTGATTTTATAACAGCGGTCACGTGCATTCGGTTTATATCTGTGTAAACAGAATGTAGATATAAGCTCTGCCCCTTAACGGACTGCATTTATCATTGAGTTTGATTGGCGTGGCCACTACACGATGTGGATGTCGTTCCTTCGAACGTTAACAAAGCCGATATCAACACTTCACTTAATGATAAGGTATTTTCCAAATTACCTTGAATGTGCACATTCCAAATTCCAACAATATTATTAATTCTGGAGTTATTTCGAACTCGTCTTTCAATAATTGCACTTTCAACTTTGCCGCTCCGTGAACTTTCAGGCAGTAGACTATAAATAGGGTCACCTACTTATTGCTGATTGGCTGTTCTCTAGGGCGTCTGTATTGTTAGTATCAGTTCATTAGCGTTATGTTAAAATGTTATGTATTTATGCTCCAATTTAGTGCATTAAGTTGTTTTGAATAATAGGATTAATAAAGGAATATGTCCCTTTAAGTTTGGAATCATTTGCTAGGTCTATGACTGCATGTAACTAGTTCTTGTAAAAGAATTGGCCTTGAAATGATATACAGCTGTGCAGTGTAAAATTGGGACATGGTATTATGGAAAAGAGGTCAAACAGCTGATGTGGGTTTTAGATTACTTCTTGATAAATAAAGTTAATAGTTTAAAGGTTATTAAAAAATGGACAGTTATGTATTAAAATAACCATTTGATTTATGTTTAAAATGACACAAGTCATATCAGATTGAAAACAAGACAAGATTAACATTTTCACATAAATTAAAATTTATTTTCAGAAATGAGATATTTTGACAGATAGGGAAATAGAGTAGAAAACTCAGCTGTCTTTTGTTTGTATTTTAGATACTTTAATTGCTGTTTAAGTCAGTTGACTTTAACAAATATATCTCAGAATATCTGATCTACCATGTCCCAATACATTATTGTAATGTAATTTTGACATATGTCAAAGTTACATTTTCTCCATTGTACCCCTTATTAACGGCCATTATAAGGTTACATATAGGTTTCCTTCAGCACATAACTTACCCATAATAAGCTATAATAACCAATCAAAGCAAGAATATACTTCTATGACGTAAAAATAAAACATAAATATTGTGATTATTAATCAATTATTGATCAATAGTCTACCATTGATCAGTAAACTCAATTTGGTAATCAATACCCATCTGTACATGTGACATATGACCTTACATTAAAACATGGTTTACCTATTAAAGTGAAACACTGTAGTAATATGTAATAGTTTCAGATGCATTGAAGAAACCATTCTCAATATTTTGGGAGCATTAAAATAAAAATGTGAAGATCTTGTGCAATATAATACTGGTATGTAAATCAGATGTAGTTTATGATTAGTATTGCTGTAAAATATCAGGAAAAATTGAGAGATTTATTATGTTTGAATTACTTGACTTTTTCTCGACACCAGTAAATCACTCAGGCTTTTATGATTTTCAAAGAAAATATTTGAAGATATTTTAGGATGAATTTTGATTAGAGATCAAGATGTTAAAATAGGCTCCAATATTAACATTTACTGTTATATGTTCTGTTAAAGGGCTGTAATCCTTCATAGTGCTCGGTGAGTTAGACCTACTTTCTAACTTGAAGGTACACAGTTCAGTCCCAGCATATGTTGAAAGTTTTCAGTCTAGTTTTCCACTGCCAGTGACGGAGCATACATGACAAATTAAACAATAAGCTGAGGTCACTTGTGCTACAAACTGAGCACATTCAACAGTTGTCGATACTTCAACTTCAGTGCACCCTGAATTGTGTTGGGTCATCTTAAGACCAGTTAGTATGAGTATTTTTTTTCTTGCACATTTTTACACCAATCTGAATGGATTCCAATTTGCAGTAAGTTACATTCTATATTCCTTGTTTTTTAAGTTTTATCAATCTGGTTACCTTTAAAATTACCACTTAATCATATAACTATTACCTCATTAGTGTCAGTCAATAGATGCTGAGAAGAGAACTAAAAACTTGTATGAAATGATGTTTTAATATACTAGATTTCTCTGGAAATATCATCATAATAGATTTCTGTAAGAACAAATTTTTATTTATTGGCAATTGTTATCATTAGAGATGCCAAAATGTTAAAAAACAAGTATGTAGGCTACCCTGGAATGTGGCAAGGAATTTAATACTTATCATCTCTCAAAAGATTTTAAAAGAACATAATTAAGATTGATGTTTAGAAATTTTGATTCTTTTGTATTTTGTAAAAGTTTTATTGTGCCTGTATCCTAGACTCATTAATATTTTTTTGATTATCTAATATCTTATAAAAGGTGGTGTAATGTCAAATGAAAGTTTGTCCAATATCAAATGAAAGTTTAATATCTAATGTAAGTTTGTCCAATATCTAATGTAAGTTTGTCCAATATCTAATGAAATTTTGTCCAATATCTAATGAAAGTTTGTCCAATATCTAATGAAATTTTGTCCAATATCTAATGAAAGTTTGTCCAATATCAAATGAAAGTTTGTCCAATATCTGATGAAAATTTGTCCAATATCTGATGAAAATTTGTCCAAAATCAAAATCCAAAATCAAATGAAAGTTTAATATCTTATGTATAAGTTTGTCCAATATCTAATGTAAGTTTGTCCAATATCTAATGAAATTTTGTCCAATATCTAATGGAAGTTTGTCCAATATCTAATGAAAGTTTGTCCAATATCTAATGAAATTTTGTCCAATATCTAATGAAAGTTTGTTCAATATTTAATGAAAGTTTGTCCAATATCTAATGAAATTTTGTCCAATATCTAATGGAAGTTTGTCCAATATCTAATGAAAGTTTGTCCAATATCTAATGAAAGTTTGTCCAATATCTAATGAAAGTTTGTCCAATATCTAATGGAAGTTTGTCAAATATCTAATGTAGGTTTGTCCAATATCTAATGGAAGTTTGTCCAATATCTAATGGAAGTTTTTCCAATATCTAATGAAAATTTGTCCAATATCTAATGGAAGTTTGTCCAATATCAAATGAAAGTTTGTCCAATATCTAATGGAAGTTTGTCCAATATCTCATGGAAGTTTGTCCAATATCTAATGAAAATTTGTCCAATATCTAATGGAAGTTTGTTTAATATCCAATGAAAGTTTGTCCAATATCTAATTGAAGTTTGTTTAATATCCAATGAAAGTTTGTCCAATTTCTAATGGAAGTTTGTCCAATATCCAATGAAAGTTTGTCCAAGATCTAATGGAAGTTTGTTCAATATCTAATGTAAGTTTGTCCAATATCTAATGAAAGTTTGTTCAATATTTAATGAAATTTTTCCAATATCTAATTGGAGTTTGTTCAATATCTAATGAAAATTTTGCCAATATCTAATGGAAGTTTGTCCAATATCTAATGGAAGTTTGTCCAATATCTAATGGAAGTTTGTCCAATATCTAATGAAAATTTGTCCAATATCTAATGGAAGTTTGTCAAATATCTAGTGAAAGTTTGTCCAATATCTCATAAAACTTGGTCAAATATCTGATGAAAATTTGTCCAAAATCATATGAAAGTTTAATATCTTATGTAAGTTTTTCCAATATTTAATGAAAATTTGTCCAATATCTAATGGAAGTTTGTCCAATATCCATTGAAAGTTTGTCCAATATCCAATGAAAGTTTGTCCAAGATCTAATGGAAGTTTGTTCAATATCTAATGAAAGTTTGTCCAATATCTAATGAAAATTTGGCCAATATCTATTAATGAAAGTTTGTCCAATATCTAATGAAAATTTGTCCAATATCTAATGAAAATTTGTCCAATATCTAATGGAAGTTTGTCCAATATCTAATGGAAGTTTGTCCAATTTCTAATGGAAGTTTGTCCAATATCCAATGAAAGTTTGTCCAAGATCTAATGGAAGTTTGTTCAATATCTAATGAAAGTTTGTCCAATATCTAATGAAAATTTGGCCAATGTCTATTAATGAAAGTTTGTCCAATATCTAATGGAAGTTTGGCCAATATCTATGAATGAAAGTTTGTCCAATATCTAATGAAAATGTTGCCAATATCTATGAATGAAAGTTTGTCCAATATCTAATGAAAATTTGTCCAATATCTAATGAAAATTTGTCCAATATCTAATGGAAGTTTGTCCAATATCTAATGAAAGTTTGTCCAATATCTAATGGAAGTTTGTCCAATATCTAATAAAAGTTTGTCCAATATCTAATGGAAGTTTGTCCAATATCTAATGAAAGTTTGTCCAAGATCTAATGGAAGTTTGTTCAATATCTAATGAAAGTTTGTCCAATATCTAATGAAAATTTGGCCAATGTCTATTAATGAAAGTTTGTCCAATATCTAATGGAAGTTTGGCCAATATCTATGAATGAAAGTTTGTCCAATATCTAATGAAAATGTTGCCAATATCTATGAATGAAAGTTTGTCCAATATCTAATGAAAATTTGTCCAATATCTAATGAAAATTTGTCCAATATCTAATGGAAGTTTGTCCAATATCTAATGAAAGTTTGTCCAATATCTAATGGAAGTTTGTCCAATATCTAATAAAAGTTTGTCCAATATCTGATAAAATTTGTTCAAAATCAAATGAAAGTTTGATATCTTATGTAATTTGTCCAATATCTAATGAAAGTTTTCCAATATTTGATGAAAGTTTTCCAATATCTACTGATAGTTTTCCAATATCAAATAAAAGTTTTCCAATATCTAGGAAAAGTTTGTCCAAAGTCTTATGAAGATTAGTCTGGTATATATGGAGAATTTGTGAACTTTCTAAGAAGATTTGTTTCATATCTAATAAAAATGTATCCAACATTTAATGAAGATTTGTCTACTTGAAGTTTTCGTCTTGAATCTAGTGATTCTTTTTGATATGTATAATATTTAATTACTGATAGTCTTAAATCTTTGTAGTTTTCTTGGATACCTAATGAACATGATTCATATGCAGTTGATTTTGTAAGTAAAACTTCCAATTTATAAGGAAGTAAAATAGGATTTATAAGTGATATGAAAAAAGTAAGCAATCTGGGACTTGTATTTTCAAAACATTTTACTCGAAAGATTGAATTTAAGTGGTTAAAAAGACGTTTTTTCTAGAACAATTATTGTAAACCATATACAAGTGTTAAGTATTGCCTAATGAAGAAGATATATCAAATATCTAAGTTCGGATATTTTGAAGTCAATGATTTGAGATAACCTTTCTCACCTATATTTTAAGTTAGCTGAAGTTATTTACAATATTTATGGAATTTGTTTGATTTAAAAGGCCTGATGTTGAGCCAAAAACCAGCATGTAGAATGATATGTTAGTGTCAAATTAAAGCGATTGAATCCTGTAATTATCCATTCAGTACTATACTGTATTACCAAACTACAAACAGTACTGTAGAGGATAATAAAGGCTACCAGTTGCTACAAACCAAGGTAGCTTGACTTTGATTAGTTGTGGCTAAACGCTCTTTTAATATTATCCTAACTTTTACTACCAAAAAAAAGAGTATTCTGTACTGCCCATGGTCCAGTGATTATAATTAGTTGGTATGTCTACTGTAAACAATATGTCATCAGGTCTTAACACCACAATAAATCTGCCCAATTAAAGATTCAAAATTTAGTTCTGTTATGTTTGACCAGTATCATATTACATACATACACATCTTTATGACCTCACCTATAATAACTTTTCTTATTGACCTTCATTCAACTTTTTTTAGAACCATTCCATAAACTCATTGGTTTCTTTTGTATCTTGTTTTGAAATAATTCAATAACTTTTTTTCAACTGGTGGGGCATCAGCACTTGCAAATTGGCACACGACGGACTTTAAAAACAATATGAGCAAACAGTGAAAAAAAAAGGAAAATAACAAAAAGCTGGACTCCATTGCAGCCGCTTAATCGGGCTACAGACCCAGCGCTGCGACGTTTGCTTTACTCAGTATGCGTGTATGTTCCACAATGAGTTGCTGTTTATGTCTAATGTATTTTACTGTAAATTACTGTAAACAACATTAAATGTTGTTAGCCGTTAAAAACACCCCATACCCATCACCTTCTGGGGGACCCATCAACCATCTATGGATCTTTTTGCAATTTCAGACATGAAAAGCAGCAATTTAGCTCATTTACTTGGGAAACCCTATTTTATACTGTTAATTTTATGAACACAGATTTGGACATTTGGATGCATTTCCTATACGAACATTATCATACAAATATTGCCGGGTACTGTCAAATTATTGCAAATCAATTGTGTTTCTAAAGATTCCTGATTTATAGGATTCTGATTTCTGAAATTTTATGACCACCTTCTTTTAAAAGAAATCAAACAGAGTTTTGCTCAAGAGAACCAAATTTCAAATTTAAACCAGTGAAGAAAGACCTTGTACTAAATTTAGAACATGAAATCTAATACCAGGGTGCCAAGAACTGGTCAAGTTAAAGTGCCTTCTTAGTGAGGTATTGTCTATTGGGGACAAGGTGCAATATAAATTTGTATCATATCTGTCAAAGAGTAATGAACCATCACATTCCAGTTTTGGCTGTAATGGCCGCCAAGTGGTAGTAAAAGTTAGAAAATATGATTATAAACTACTGAAGAAGGTGGTTAGCTGGAATCTTAAACAACAGGACAATTATATATATATATTTGTAAATGTTTTATCTGATATATGTAAATTAAAAGTATTTTTTGGGGTTTTTATTTTAGCCTGAAGATGCAGGTTTTATTGCTGTGATAATGATCAAAAGAAATGAATTTGATAGAGAAATGAAACAGTTATTATCACAGGAGAAATATCAAGGGATAGTGAAAAAAAGACTTGAAGAATCTGAAAAACAACCGGAAATTCAAGAAAGTGGAATAAGTAAAGAAATGTCACAAGTCAGTTGATAATAGTTTTTAGTTCTTTTTTACATTTACATGACTATGTGAAGTGATGTGTAATTTAATAGAACTTGAAGGAAGTGCCTGTTTCCTTATCAAGAGTCAAGATTATAGGGAGAATAAAACCAAATATTATTTAAGATCAGATAGATCTTTCTTTTTTGGGCAGTAGGGAAGGGGGAAGTTGAAGGTGTTCATTTTTCAGTAATGAAGATCATAAGTGAGCTCAAACCATGTTCATTTAAGCATCAGTATTTGTCTTATGAATTATTGCCCAGAAAGAAACGATAGTGAAATGGAAATGCTTGTGGAAATAGTTCCAGAATTGTGTTTGAAATGTAAATCTGGCATTGATTCAACCAAACAATTTTAGACTTGAATTCCATATATGGAATTGGTTTATTCTCAATTAAAATATTTCTCAATTCATAGTCCATCTAGACCTCACCAATACCATATTACTGCAGATGATATATTTTTATTTGTGACCAATATGCATGCTCAGATAGTTTGAAATTGAGAACAAGAAACATCGTTATCTACCATGATGCGGAAAATTTGGAACTACCGTTCCTTTTGTTTTAAATGAAAGAAACCACAAGCCATTTTAAGTAACTTTATTTCCACGTTTTTAAAATAACAGAACAACTACTTCATACACATAAAATATACATGGCATGAATCATCTTGACAATACACTGCATTGAAATCGTTTTGGTGTGAGTAATAAGTGCATAAACAATACTGAGAAAAACAATTGTTATAATGTAATTTAAAATTAGTATGTTGAAACTTAAATATTATTCCGTAGTTGAGAAATTTTAAGTGAGAAAAAAATGGTTCAATAGACCCAACGATTGAAGTCTTGATGTACATTGGTTAGTCATGAAAAAAGTCTTTGTTGTTCTTTGTATGTTGTACTCTGTTTTGAGAACAAAAATGAGAATTGATAATCTCATACTTTTAACAAAAGTACACTTATCTGAGATCCATCGAAATAGAAATAAAAATCCGACTGGTTGATATTTGACAAAAGACATGATATTGTTTAGATGATGCTTTAGACAAACAATATGTTTGATGTTCTAAACTAAGTAGCTGGGAAACAACAAATTTCTAAATTGACCCCAAGACAAAAAAAAAAAAAAGAAAAAAAAATCGAGAATGTGATCGTTGCGCGGAGTCATGTCAGCATCACTTGCGGAATGTTTTTCCCAACGGTTATGGTCATAACGAAAAAAACTGATTTGTTCTGCATATAAGAAAATCCAGCTTGACTAGTTTATTTCATTTCTAGAAAACCATAGATATTCTCTGCGTAATGAATTTTTTTAGGAAAAGTACAGCTGATCGCGAGAAGTTTCTAAGACACGTACATTATTCGTTAAATTACTAAGAAAAATAGACCTAAACTCAACTATGTAAAACATTAAGCAAAAAATGTATGATAATCTCGTCAAGTTTTTTTGCAAAAATACAGAACTGGTTAAGCTAATAAGAATATTCAGATTATCTCGTTTTGCTTATAAGAAAGTACAGACATAACTGCTTTTGTTTCTAAGGAAAGTACATACCAAAACTGCTTCTGTTTCTAAGAAAAGTACATACATAAACTGTTTCTGTTTCTAAGAAAAGTACATACATAAACTGCTTTTATTTCTAAGAAAATCTCATACCTAAACTGCTTCTGTTTCTTAGAAAAGTTCATACATAAACTGCTTCTGTTTCTAAGAAAAGTACATACATAAACTGCTTTTATTTCTAAGAAAAAAATTCATTTTTAAACTGCTTCTGTTTCTTAGAAAAAGTCATACCTAAACTGCTTCTGTTTCTTAGAAAAGTTCATACATAAACTACTTTTGTTTCTCAGAAAAGTTCATACATAAACTGCTTCTGTTTCTAAGAAAAGTTCATACATAAACTGCTTCTGTTTCTAAGAAAAGTTCATACATAAACTGCTTCTGTTTCTTAGATAACTGATCTCATTTCTAAGAAGTCTAAGGATAAAGTTGTTCTGATTGTTAGTAAAGTAAAAATGTTAAAAAAGGTATGATTATAACATGTTTGTTGAATTCAGCGGAACGTTTCAAAACTAGTTAAATGGGCAGTATGCAAATTTTTCATTATCAAATAAGCCTATACCTAAAAAATATTTCTACAATATCCTAGATATCTACATGATCAAACTGAATTTGTTAATTAAGCAGTGCTAACTAGTTTTGGTGATTGGCTTTATTACGGCTTGATATTATAGTAGGAGACATATTAGCTTAAATCCGTACGTAATGTTTTTATACACTTTTGGCGTTAAAAATTAACGGCTGGATTTTTTTAATCAAAACCTTCAGATATGTTAAGGGACACCTTTCTCTTGTTTTTTGGTGTGTATTGTGAGCAGAAAAACGGAATGCCCCTTTAAGAAGATTGTAATGTAAAGTGCAGCGAAACTCGTTCTGTGTCTTTACCAAGAAATATAAACCAAGTAATAGTAATTTATAACACAGATAAATACTAAATTGTACCAGGAAAATATGTTAACATGTAACATTACTAACCCAGTGTCAAACTTTTGACAGATTTGGCATTTCTTTAAGAATGTATGTCGAAACAAGGTTTTGGAATTTACAGTATTGCACGAGAGTGCCAAAATTGAGAGAATTGTGGTTGGATGTAGAATTTGTAAGGTTAATAAACTATAGAATATTGAATATTAAATAAATCACATAGAAATTTTATTTGAATGCATACTCAGCAATCCAAGAGGATAAAAATATTCTAATATTATTTTGTTCAAGATAGCAAGATAGCATCCAAGGATCACATTCAAGAATTTCTTTTAATTCTTGTCTTTGCAGTCAATTTAGAAATTCGCTGTTTTCCAGTTCAAGTTAAAGGCATGTCAAAAATCAAAACAAGTTGTAACTGCACATTATATTAAAGATTTGAATACTTTATCCTGCTTGTTAACCAAATAAAAGACAGTATTCATTTTAAAACTGAGCCTAATATATAATTTAAAACTAGCCTTCTCAGCGTTTTTAACTCAATGAATTTATAAACTGTTAAAGTTTCAAGTTCACACTTAATGAGTTATTAGACGTTAATGTCATTTTTGAGTTATGAACAACAAGACATCACTGTTTCTACAAATATACACCCTTGAAACAACTATTTACAGAACTAGTTAGGGCCATTAAACACAAATTCAGCTATATATATACTTTAAAACAAAAATGTGCCAAGAATATGTTTCTGTGTTAAATATTTTATAGACCACTTGTGGTACTTTCATCGGTAAGATTTGACGAGAAAAAACATATACTTTAATAAGCTTTCTTAATAGTTGTTGTTTTTTGATTGAAAAACGCTTTTAGTTAATTGTTAGTCTATCTGTATTTCTATAAATTCTCAACAATACAAGGCCTCGACTGGACCAATCTGTGTATCTTCTGGATAACATGAGTTCGGAGTTGTATAGAAATATTCATTTCAATAAAATTGCGAATTGTCATTTGTAACAAAGTATTTGACATGAATACAAATTGTATTTTTTTCGCATGAAATACATTACGTTATTCATTAATGTAAATACTGAACATTATAAGGACACTTTGTGTCAATAAAATTACAAGTTACGATATGCTCCCACAAAGTTTTTGTACCTTAATACAAATAACATTCTTTGTTGGTTTACTAAGTTTCATCTAATGAACTTACAGATCTAAATAATAGGTTTATTTAGTTAATTTAGTTACCTTTCTCATATTTTAATACAATAGTGAGAACTAAATTGTGAATTTATATTTCAATGAGATTTTAAAACTATCTTAATTATCACGTTTATCATATAATATACATTATTTTTTACAGGTGTAACTATAAATGCATTACATATTAGCCAAATGTGCTATATCAATCAACGCTTGAAGCACATACACATTATAAAGTAAATAACATAATCTGTTTTTACGTCATCATTTATTTTCAAACGAATCATCTGTCAAAGATAAAATATGTTTTCACTGCTGATAGCAGATCATCTAAATGTTTATATAAGTTAATAATCTAAGAAAAGCACATGTTCCATATTTTTCGTAAATTGTTCTGTTAAAAATATTACTTTCTGTAATTATAACACCTTTCAGAAGCCCAATGCAATCTTCCACGAGAAATGATCAGCTATCAAATCTGACGATCTAAATACGATTTTTATATCGTCACCACTTCTGTTATTTTTGAATCCAGTTCTGCAACCACTCATGAAAATCTGCGAATACCCGTCTATTATCATCTTTTCACAGATCGGCCGAGTATGGGAAACAATTTGTCAAGAATGAAGGCCGATATTCAACGTGACAAATTATGTTTAAATTTTCTTTTAAATTCATTACTTTTCAATACTGTTGTTTCTTAAACTTTAAAGCTATAAAGGAAGTGGATGGAGTTCGAAGGAGAAAAAAAAAATTCCCATTTTAGCTTTGGTCGTCTCCACTTTCCCAATAAGTGCAGAAAAGTCAGACACAAAGCTCCATTCTATACGGATATGAAATTTTAGCTGGTTCATAGTTAGGTAGAGAGTTTCATAGACACTTTACAACGTACAAGTACATAAACTGTTAAAACGCACATAGAATCCCTCACTCTTCAACACAACAAAATAAATACAGCACATTTTATTCATTCATTCTATCTATTAATTCATTCCTCATATTGCCCTATCGTTATTGTCTCCTCTCATGGCATGTTCAGTCTCTCTTTTTTTTATATCACAGATTAGGTCACAACACAACTCGAAGGTGACTACTCAATTTTCCAGGAATATCGGCTATCATGGATTTGTTGTCAAGAAGCCTTCACCTATGGGAAATGATACGAAGTAAAAATAATCGCCTATAGAAATATACACCGAGACAAATTTCTAATTTATGCACAGCCACATTTCATTACTTTCATATTTTGTAATTCTGTAAATAAAATGTTTTGATCGTGGTCAAAGTACAAAAGAGACAGTGGTTTATGTTGTGTTGGCGTACAGCACGGTCCGTCACTTGTCAAAGAAGCTCGTTGACGCAAATACGTATGCGCATATTCGTCTTGATATGTTGAATCGCATTCGCCGTTACAATAGCCAGCTTTGTATCGAATGGGAGCAATAACCCAATCCCAACCGAAGTCAACAAAATCAACTTCTAATGGGTGACGACAGCATCGTTTCTCGTTTGAGTTTTCTTCGCAATTTAATGAAATACTTCGTTTTGGTCGCCTCTTCTTCATCTCAACCGTCTCAAATTCTAAAATAGGCTCCTGGAATATAGAGCATGCAATGGTATCATACTTTTAAATTCTGCTTTAACTTTAAGCTTTGATCCACTAAAAAAGGAATTTCAGCGTTTCTGTATGCTGTATATCAAATATTTATTGATTTTTTTCAATAATCACGCCCAATTTTTAGGATAAGAATTGATATTCCAATGATATACAATATATCTCAGCGTTCGTCTTACAAGACTTATTTGCAGTTCATAGGAACACAGAGACAAATGTAAACGCTCTAGTAGTATACTTACGTATCCTTCTTTTTTCTCATCAGCGCTTGGTGTTACGATTAGATTTCGCCCATCGTGGTCGAAGGCTGTAAGAACCAGGCCGTAGTTATACTCTGGATACTGTATCCATTTCATAACGAGTTTGCGGATGTCGATCCTGTACCAATGTTTGCCCTTCTTGTAACTTGGTATATGTTTTCTGTAATATATTCTACCAAGATTGTTACGGCCACATTTCAGACTAACCGGACAGACTCGATATATTCGTATCTCTATTACAGTACTCTGTGGTATAGTCGGTCGTACATAGAACCATAAAAGTGCCATTCTAATCTTCAAATTATAGACTTCAGCAGGCATGGTAAAGTAACAGGCGTGCTTATTTCGTACCTTGAGTTCTTCAGAAGCTGAAATGAGAAATATGTTCATAATTACATTGTCATTTACCTTCTTTGATGAAAGAGAAAATTCTCTCAGAAACTTAAACTTTAACAGTAAACAACCTATTTAGATAATAATTCCATTGTCAATTACAGTTCTAAATGCTTATAATTGTGTGAAGTTAAATGGGCAACACACGGTAATTAAAGTTATATACTTGTGGTTATGATAGGTAAATGTCCATTTCTCTTATATTAGACCTGTAAATTTGTATTATTGTCTGCTTATGGCAATCTCATTTTCAATAAAATATGCCAGTTTTCTCCTCATAATCTATATAATAACATTATTGGATTACATCTAGAGCGATGTTTATTCTTTTTTTTTTTACACAAGTCTATAAACAGATAGCTTAATCACTGTAACATATAACTACAAAATGTTTAATATATTTTACCACGTGCAATACATATACCATATGTTTGGTGTGAAAATGCGATTTCTTAGACCTCTTTATCACATTTTCTTGACAATTTACATATGGACAATGCCAAATCGTAGCACAGTAACTTTTAACCTGGTAATGGCTATCATGATATCACGTAGCCTAGAACAAGGCGTTAACGAACATTTCGCAGAGGTTCAGATCAAAATGAAAATCAGAATCGGTACCTTATGCCATTGCCCACATTAATCCATTTTACTATGATCTTTATAATAATTAACTTAAGATTATTCTCTTTCCTTATTAAACTAGCTGATTTTATATTTACTTCAGTCATGTCTTGATGTGATGCTGAAGTTATAATTTACCACGATGTACTGCATGATAATGGTATGATATGATTCGGAGCATGCTGATATAATGGTACTTGACCACACAGAGTAAACCAACCTCACAAAATCGCAAGTCAAAGGGGTTTATAATCATGAACTTAATCACTCACCATACAAAATGGACGCTGTTATCATACATGGTGGACTATATGTAGAACAAATCACGGAATGCGCTTTGTACCCAATGCACGGTGCAGTTAAGATTATATCGTCACTGACTTCAGTCACAAAGGTTCATTGATTCAAGTATACGACAAATTGAATTCAATAAAATTTCCATGTAGGCCAAATTGCCTTTAGAACAAGTTTTGCTCAGAGAAGAAATAAATTGAACGAATTTGAAGGGAGGCAACCCTTAACCTATTTTAACTTTTACAAGCAGACGGCAATGTTGGCATGAAGTGGAGTACCCGAACCCAGGTACAAACAAATGTTTCAGAAAGATTTCATTGTAGCTAAAGAACAAAACAGAGCAATTAAATGATAATGTACACTGCCTATGAATATATAATTGAATTAGAATGTGATATAAGCCAACGATGTTTATGATAATGATATGGTATGATATGAAATAGAACTCAGAAATGTAGCTTTATCTGCCCGATTCGCTATCTATAAGTTGTTTATTTTTTATACGCCCACCTTATAATGTGGTCGTATATTGTCGTCACCCGTGTCCATCCGTCGGTCCGTCCGTCCACAATTGGCTTGTGAACACAATAGAGACAACAGTTTTTATCTGATTTGAATGAAATTTGTTGTGATCATTTATATTCATGAGATCTTGGAGATCTTAGTCAAGATAAAATTTGACAATTTTTCGATCAATGGAATTTGAGTTATTGTCCATGACTAAGTAAAAATGCATCAAAATTTGTTAGCGATAGAAGTGACAGTTTATGTCAGAATTTTATTAAATAATGTGTCTTTGTCACAACAATATCTTGCACAAATTAGATTTTTGGTATGATTTGACACAGATAGGTGACTGCCCTTGATATACTGAAAATGTATCAGGAAAGTGGGCGTATCTTGTTAAGCAACCACTTGTTAATCAATAGAGTTATATGAATATGTGCACTGTGCATCTTTTAGGTTTCTCAACAGTTGGGAATCGAAAAAATGAGTAGCCCACTGTCCGCTCTCTCAAACTTTCCCTCGCACCACACTGCATGGCATTGCCCGTCTTCATTAGCTTGATTAGGTGCAGAAAGGTTTGACGTAAAAATCTATTTATTTCAATTCATTTTCAAATATTTGTTCTAGGTTTACGAGATCATAAGTAAAGTTATAACTAAATGTTTAGTGATGCTTTTAGTATCATATAGGTGTTTTTTAAAACTCTTATTACTAAAAAAAATGGGCAAAATATTCTGATGAGTTGATATAGGTCCTTACTTAGTAATTTGAGTGAAGTATTTCTGAATCTACTTATTTTCTTATCGATGCGTTTCATCTAACAATACCAATAAAAAACTTGACAATAAAGTTGAATCTTTGTTTAATCGGCTATCACGGTAAATGTACTTGTTATGTTTTCAAAGGTCACTGACATTAAGCACCCATTAGTTTATTTCACATCTATTTAAAAAAAAACCCAACAAATCGATAAATTCCTGAGTATGGAACGAGTTGATTAGTTTTCAGATAACATTTGGAAATTGTTTAAAAAAATGTCAAAAGAAACAGCAATCAATAGAAATAGAACAAGCATCGACCTTTAAAAAAGAATTTTAATTTGAAGTTTGTTTCTAAAAAAGAAATAGTGACGAATTGGTCACTACGGGATATAAGCAGTATATACCAATGTACCAAAGTAATACTTAAGGGTCTTTTGGCATTAAGAGTGGTCTTTTTGAAAATAAATTTAAAAGGGACAGATGCGCCATATTGGGGGATTAATTTTAGTCTTCAATGTAGGTAAAATAGTCTTCAAAAAGGCTGAAAATGTACCAAAATCGCATAATTCCTTCAAAAATACTTCAAACTACTCACTATTTCTATATGTCTTTTCTATAGTATTTTTAATTTACGAGTCGCCATTTTAACATTCAATCGCGGATAGTTATACATAGAACTCCATGCATATTTATAACTGACTTCCAGTCGAAGTAAAACAAAAATGCCTGCCGCAAAATCTGCCTTTTTTCATCTCTGAAAGTTGCGACGCAAATCCTTTTCGAAAAATAGATGCCAAATCCACGCCTTTTACGTGGTAAGTACTCTTAAACTAGTATTTTAAATCAAGCCTCAACTTTTCACTCTTCTATCATTTATCATATTATGTATACCGTCAGCTATATTATGCTGAATCAGCCATAATATGAGTTTACCTTTAGAACACTGGCCATTGTTATTCAGGCATAACTCTTGCAAAGATGCCAGCGTAAGCAATTTAAAATGCTCTGTATTAAACAATAGCGTTAGGGTAAGAACATACAACTTGTTTATCTGCAACAACGCAATAACAAATTAGTGAAATTATGCAACAATGCGCGCTCAAATACATCATAAATACTCAACATTGTTTCGAAGCTTGGCGATAAGGGATGAAGCCTATTTTGAAGTGAGTTATTGTCTGTGTTTCTGGATCTTCTAGCTTGTAAGCTTAAAAAACACAGATATTCTCCAAGAATTTGGTGTTAATTTGATTTCATCATAGCACACTTTGATGTACCTTATCCAAATCAAATAAATACTTAAACAATATTTATGTTATTTACATGTGAGTTATTGTCTTGAGTCGCCTAAATAATCCTGAATGTGAAGCATTTATTATGTTTCATTTGAGGAATAATTGTATCACTCTTGATATAATGAAATCTTAATAAAATAAAAATAATCATTAATATTTCAAATCTCGCTTATTTAATTTAGTTGCCATGCAATTTATAATATTTTTGCCATTATCGAATGATGTAAGTTTCAGTTTCTATCAGCTTAGTGAATTATTGACCAATCTTTTGAGATACTTTACAATTTTGATCCAGAATTAGTTCTGAGAACATTTGGGGATTACTTAGAAAGTATTTCTATCGATTAAGACAGTGGAGAAATCGTTCAACCTGCTGTTATTTGGATGATGAAGTGGTGATAGATTCAGTAGGTGTATTCCAAGATTGTCTTTATCACGGACAATAAGTGATTGCCTTCTGCTTTTAGTCTGTTAAAGGATCAATCATTGACTAATATCTTTTGCTGACGCATTCGTTTTCTTAGATTAATGAAAAAATACTTTCAAGAAAGCAACCTAATAAAATACGTCATACAAAGATTATTGTATTGACTTAATGTACTGAAAAAAACCATTAGTTATAATTTCACAAAGCCATGAGCAATAATAATTCCGATGACGTCATATTAAGCCACAATATCAAAAGTACCTTAGGAACGATGTTTTGAAACTGTGTAGGCCTACATTTTAAAAAGTATGCCAAGGTAGCAACGGCATCCGTAATAATTTCATTTGCACATTTAGCGACAAAAAAAAGGAAAGAAGAAATTTAGTCATGTTAAACAACATCAACTTAAATAACGTCACGTTTAGAGACAACAATTTAAATAACGTCACGTTTAGTGACATCAATTTGAATAACGTCACGTTTAGTGACATCAATTTGAATAACGTCACGTTTAGTGACATCAATTTGAATAACGCCACGCTTAGCGACAGCAATTTAAAATACGTCACGTTCAGCGACAACAGTTTTAAAAACGTTGCATTTCGTGTTAAAACGTTGCATGTGAATAAGATAATGTAAAACACATCATATTCTGTGATTATAGTCCAAGTATTTTAGTCTAAAACTTGTCATAAAGTGTTTCTGAATAGTAACAATACCCTGATTGTCAGTGACACCCTTTCTGATTCGATTATTAAATTGTTACCCTTCTTTTATATCTTTTTCGATTGTCTTCAATCATGAGGCATTTTTGATTGGATCCTGTTTAAAAAAAATAGCATAAAGTGTATAAAACTTACGTAGTTTTCCGTATGTGTAGACTTTTTCAACTCGACCATAATAATCATGATCATCATGATATTCCTCATAATCACCCTCTCTGTACGGAGAATCAGCTTGCATTTCTGTAAATTTATCCATTAATAATGATATAGTTGGAACTTTAGGTAGAACCCTCGACGTCAAATTGGGCATAGTTGTAAAATGAAGTTTACTCAAAATTTGTCTTTTAATTTGTTCTATTCTCATATTCTTATCCCTTTGTCTAGAGGCACAAGCAGAACAGTTATTTTGTGTCGTAAGATTCCGATGATTTGTTTCATTTAAATATATTGTTTCATTTTGAGAGACATAGCTCTCATCTAGTCCATTATTTTCACCTTTATTTACATAGTCCACATATCTTTCATCTTGAATTTTAGCACCAACTATTGTCAAATTGTCACTGATTAGTGTGCCGTTATCTGTGTCACCATGAGGAATATGACACACTATAAACGGAATCAAAACAACCAATGTTAAGATATAGCCGGAGCTATTGAGAACCATATTGGCCCGATGTTAACACTGAACATGCAAAATTGACCCACACTTGTAAGGCATCAGCTGTTCACCATCGAGATTTATATCCCATCTTCTCGTTACGCTGGCTTATCAATTACAATAAAGCACGCGCTAGTAACATTTAGATTGACATGGATATAAGAGTAAAGGATAGAAAAATCAGCTGATAGCAATTTGTCAACAGGCCCCTCCCATTCTAATGATGGAATTTACATCTGAAATCTTGTATTCTCATATAATCTAATCATTGTTTTCTCTACATACTAATTATAAGTGCATTATTTACATCATTATAACCAAATATCTTCAACTTATTTACAAATATTAACGACTAATGCAGTATACAAGTCAACGTCCTACAGTTCCAATTCTTTGATTTTCTTTCTTTGCATCATTGCTATTATTTCAAAATGAATTAAATATTTTTTTTCTGAAACGAGATGTCAGCAAAACTCAATTCTCCGTAACTAATAATTATTTCAGAACCGTACACTATATTTTTATGTCTAGATAGTTTACTTCGAAATATACTTTGTCCTAAAGAGTCCATCTTAAAATTCCAGAATCATATAATATGATAAACCAATAAACCAACATTAACGATTCCATAGAAACATAGAATCACAAATTTAATCCAACTGAAGTACTCATAAAAAGCTCCCATCCTGATGGCTTGTTGTCAATCATTAAAACAATGGTGTCAATTTAAAAAAAAAAATGATAAGATTTGCGAAAGTTTCTGTCGTCATAAATTAATGGTTTAGAATAAGAATAAGGTAAATTGTCAGTAAATTGTATATCTACTATGCAGGGTTACGTGAGGCGTTTGATGTCCTATGTAAAATGGACCATAATATTAATCCAACAAACGGACCATTTGTAATCTTTACATTCACAAGGTGCACTGTAAATCAGGTACAAATGTGCTATTAGTAGAAATGTTAAGATCAACGTAACATGTCAAAATAAACACGCGAATTTATCTTTATATGAACTCCTTTAACACATTCTTCAAATTTCTTACATTCTGTTCTCATAATGTTTACATTATTATTGACAAAACAGGAAAACTGAATCTAAAATTGGTAGAATTTAGGAATAAATCAAACTCTTACCACCTGTACTTCTTGTTACTTTATCGACCTTACTAGTTATTACAGATAAGAAATAATACGCAATTGCGAAATTAACCCATTGCATGTTCCAGTATTGTTCAAGGACAGTATTTCCAGATAACTTACATCCAGGTATCTTCTTGCTATTTTTATAATGAAAAAAGAAATCAAAACAATCATTAATATTAAATATATTGTTCCGCGCCACTCTGATGTCTATAAAAAACATACTTTGCATTTTCTCATTGGAGTAAAAAGATAAAAAGTTGTGCTTCCAGTGTTGTTTTATTAATGATGATGATAACTTTGAGTGTTTTTTTTACACGTCCACATGAAAATATGATCGTATATGGCCGTCGGTCTATCGGTCCGTCGGTCCGTCCGTCAACATGTGTTGTCGGCACAATAGAAACTACAGTTTTCATATGATTTTAATGAAACATGGTGTGAGCATTAGAATTGATAAGATCTCGGTCAAGTTTGAATTGAACGAATTTTCGATGAACAGATTTTGAGTTATTGCCCTTGACTTAACAAAATCGCGTCAAAATTTGTTTGTGTGCACAATAGAAGCATGGATTTCGATGAATCGGGGTGTGTGCATTGGAAACCATATTTTGAGTTATTGCCCTTGATTTAGTAAAATCACGTTAAAATTTCTTTGTGGGCACAATAGAAACTACAATTTTCAATGGATTTTGATGAAACTTGGTGTGAGCATTGGAATTGATAAGATCTCGGTCAAGTTCGAATTTGACGACTTTTCGACGGACTGATTTTGAATAATTGCCCTTGACTTAGTAAAATCGTGTCAAAATTTTTCATGGTGGCATACTTCTCCCCCTCCTGTAGCAACCCTGATTTTGTTATTGTCGATTTTATTTTTACTTCTTGTGATTGACTGTCAGATTTGGTAGAATATTGCATTTGATGGAAACACGAGTTCAAAATGTCTATAATATGATTAAGAGTTATTGCCCTTGATTTTGTGAAAATACCATCATAAACCGAGTCAGCAACATTATCATAAAAAGGCTGGAGTTTTATTCTTATTTGGATGACCTTGGATTGATTTGGATGTTCTTAGTTGACATCCCAATTGCCTTTGTCGAGTTGGAAGTTTACAATATTTCAATAGAGGCTTTATAAGTAATCGCCGTTTAATTAATCAAATCCTGTCAAATTTTTAAGTCGATAAGGAGTTTGCATTTCCTTTCGATTTTTATTTCTTATCTGACACTATGGGCGTAGATTTATTTTTAAAATTTGTTTTAATTTTCTTAAGATTTGCATTCTGTTCTTGATATTGATGGGAGTATTTTTCATTGTTTTTGTGGTAATTTTGTTATTGATGGTTTTAATTTTTCTTTTGTAGTAATGCCGTTGATGATGGATTTAGTTTTGCTGTTGAAGTAGTAATTTTGTTATTGATGATTGTAGGAATTTTGTTATTGACGAATGTAGTTGTGTTGTTGTAGGAATTTTGTTATTGATGAATGTAGTTGTGTTGTTGTAGTAGTGTTGTTATTGATGCATGTAGTTGTGTTGTTGTAGGGATTTTGCTATTGATGAATATAGTTTTATTGATGAATGTAGTTTTGATGTTGTAGTAGTGATGTTATTGATGAATGTAGTTGTGTTGTTGTAGGAATTTTGTTTTTGATGAATGTAGTTTCGTTGTTGTAGGAATTTTGTTATTGATGAATATAGTTGTGTTGTAGGAATTTTGTTATTGATGAATGTAGTTGTGTTGTTGTAGTAGTGTTGTTATTAATGAATGTAGTTGTGTTGTTGTAGGGATTTTGCTATTGATGAATATAGTTTTGTTGTTGTTTTAGTGTTGTTACTAAGAATGAACTTTTGTTGTTCTGGTAATTTTGTTATTGATGAATATAGTTGTGTTGTTGTAGTAGTATTGTTTTTGATGAATGTAGTTGTGTTGTTGTAGTAGTGATGTTATTGATGAATGTAGTTGTGTTGTTGTAGGAATTTTGTTTTTGATGAATGTAGTTTCGTTGTTGTAGGAATTTTGTTATTGATGAATATAGTTGTGTTGTAGGAATTTTGTTATTGATGAATGTAGTTGTGTTGTTGTAGTAGTGTTGTTATTAATGAATGTAGTTGTGTTGTTGTAGGGATTTTGCTATTGATGAATATAGTTTTGTTGTTGTTTTAGTGTTGTTACTAAGAATGAACTTTTGTTGTTCTGGTAATTTTGTTATTGATGAATATAGTTGTGTTGTTGTAGTAGTGTTGTTTTTGATGAATGTAGTTTTGATGTTGTAGTAGTGATGTTATTGATGAATGAAGTTGTGTTGTTGTAGGAATTTTGTTTTTGATGAATGTAGTTTCGTTGTTGTAGGAGTTTTGTTATTGATGAATATAGTTGTGTTGTAGGAATTTTGTTATTGATGAATGTAGTTTTGTTGTTGCGGGAATGTTGTTATTGATGAATGCAGTTGTGTTGTTGTAGGAATTTTGTTATTGATGAATGTAGTTTTGCTGTCGTAGTAGTGTTGTTTTTGATGAATGTAGTTTTGTTGTTGCGGGAATGTTGTTATTGATGAATGCAGTTGTGTTGTTGTAAGAATTTTGTTATTGATGAATGTAGTTTTGCTGTCGTAGTAGTGTTGTTTTTGATGAATGTAGTTTTGTTGTTGCGGGAATGTTGTTATTGATGAATGCAGTTGTGTTGTTGTAGGAATTTTGTTATTGATGAATGTAGTTTTGCTGTCGTAGTAGTGTTGTTTTTGATGAATGTAGTTTTGTTGTTGTAGTAGTGTTGTTATTGATGAATGTAGTTTTGTTGTTGTAGTAATGTTGTTATCAGATTGGATCAATTTGCTTACTGATCAAATGAACGATTTGTCTATCACTAAATTATAAGCATTCCAAGATATTTATTGACAAACTCATTTCCTATGTATGTAACACAATAAATAAAGTTATTTCCTATAGAGGAAGATAATCAGGAAATGGTACACATCTGACGTATACCGCTGTTATGTCATTGCTATTTAACAGTACTTCAAAAAAGAAAACTTTTGTTCGCTGAATTTGAAAGCAAACGATGAAATATATGAAACATAGTGACAAGCTTTGACTGAAATAACTATTATCGTAACACGGAATGCAAAGGCTTTATGTTCAGATTAAGAAGTTCGTAATAGCTTGACATTGTGAAGATTAGCTCGGTTGTTTTATTATTTAACTTCAATTAATTTATTCAAAAAAAACGGTTAATAAGGCACTGTGTCAAATTCTAGGGTAGAGAGTTTACTGGAGATTATGTTTCAGTACAGTCATAAATTATAATATAATATCAGAGGTTTAAAACATGTCTTGAATATTATTAAACTGTACACCTGTACATTCGTTATCTACTCTCGGAGTATCTGGATCCTTTTCAAATTGTGTACTGTCATACTACTTAAAGATGCCACAAGGTGAAAACTTTGAATCGTCAAATTATAAGCTTTTACCAGCTGATAGAGGTTAATATTCGCTATCCAATACAATCAAACCCCTATAGACCATTGGTATTTGTCTATAATGTCAACGGTGGATTACCAATAAATAATCAGTATAGGTACTCTCCTAAAGGGGCACTGGCCTAGGTCACAAGTAGAAACTCGGGATTTCAGCATTTGAATACATCCATTTGATAAGAAATTACATACTCAGTTAATTAACACTTTATTATGTACTTTGTACCCTGATTACGATGCCGGGTTGCGGGTTAGGGAGGGTGTTGGTTTATTAAGGTTTATCTTCTACAGATTCCATAATGTTTTTGTATTTTTTTTAATTCTTGGTATTATGTAGCTCCTGATGGTTTGTTTGTCTTGACAATAAGAGTTCCACTTGTCTTCTTTTATTCAAGAGAGATTTTCAAGATCTGATGAAGGATAATATAAAAGAAATCATTTGTAGCTTTAAATCTTGACGTATCTTTGACAAAGATTAGGAAGGAGGGATAGAATTATGACACGTCTTTTGATACATATATTACTAATTGTATTGTAATGCTTATCAAATTCATATATTCAAATAAGTCACAAGTTACATAGCAATCTAGATTACGATTCACGGCATCGTATTTAAAATGTACTACATTTAATTTCACCAGATGGTTCAATATTCAATATAAATAAGTCGGATATCATTTTGAATTTTTACTTTTCAATTTGCGCTAGCTAAAATTGCATATTGACCTAACAGCACCGACCTGATAATTCTGATTAAGCCAAACCATTGACTGAAACGACAATGGGCAGTATTGTAAGGATTAAACTATAAAAGATTTATCTGAAAATAATATATGAAATCACTGGTGAAGTAAAAGATTAGATTCACGCAGGAAGATAATTGACTGGTATGAGTCATATGGATTATTAAGTACACTTATTAATCACTCGGAAGGATTAAATAAGAGGTCACAAGGTAATAGAATGGCAGAGTCACATGGAAGTAACAAATATTAAAGAGTCATATTGTAATTCAACTACTTATATTGATCTCACGGGAAAGTAAGAGGATTGTTTGAGTAATATTGGAGATTACCATCATACGAGCCACTTGGGGATAAAAAAAAGAGTCAAAGCAAAGATCACCGAAGTGTCGAAATCATTTGGGAAAATGAATATGGGAGTCATATGATGGAATGACATAATGGAGTCACATAAGGAAATAGCAGATGTGTACTCTGTTTGAGTCGAGTGAGCAGAAAATGAAATCTGGGAATCATTTGAAAAGAAAAGAGGCCACATAGAAAGATATTTGAAAAAATAAAATAAATTTCTTACTCAAATGGGAACATGAAAGGTTAAAGGAGTCACATGAAAGGTTTAAAACGTCACATGGAAGGTGAAAGAATAAAGGAGTCCGTCAAATGAAAAGTGTAAGAATTACACAGGGGTGACACGTGGGAAATAATATAAATAAGAAATATGAAAATAAAAGAAGTAAAGTATAAAATGTCAACTCTGAAGAGAATTATTGGTTTACAAAAGTCACACTTGCAACGAAATAAATTACGTCATGTCTACTCCAAGTCAAACAAGTTGTCGATAAAGTGGAACAATTACCCCTGTTGCATACTTAGCGTTATCTACGCAAAAGATGTGCAATTATCACTGAATTTTGAGCTTAAAGCAAAAAAATCAACATTCTGTATTTTAAGAACAACGATAAAAACCACGTTCAACTATTTTATATTTTTTCCTTTCAAAAATGTTCTTTTGATAAAGTAAATTATGTAAGTGATATGTAGTTTAAATAATAAAAACACAGAAACGTAGAAAAGTTTGAAAAGATAACAGCATAATGATGTAAAACATCAATACAGATCGGTTTTCAATATAGACACCTGTGGTGGATTGAATAAAGATGCCAGCTGAATGTTAAATTCAACATATGTTTGCGCTACCTGATGCCAAGTGTCAAATAATACTACTGACATAGGTAATCGTAAAGCAATGGTATAGCTACATTTTTTGCAGCAAGTGAAAGATATCAGCATTTGTTTTTCTAATAGGTTGAAAGTGAATCTGAGTAATGACGTATAAGATATCTGAGAAAGTGATTAGGAGTGAATGATACTGAAAATGACAAGTATTCCTGTTATTGCTTGTTTTGGCATTCTGATCATTATTACAACGATTTTCAGTTACGTTCTATTTGTATATCATACCTTACATTCTAGAATGGTTATATAAATCAAATGAGTTTGCATTTTAACAATAACTTTTTCACTAATTCATTTATACAATACATCTGTGTTTCGCAAATATTATATGAATTGTTCATTATTATATCATGAGTAAACAACTAATCTGATTTGGTGTGAAGTTGTCATGCCCGAGTTTGCTTGTTAGAATGATCCCATGTTTTAATAAAACCAACGATAAATGTTCCGCTGATTCTTGTTTCTAATACGAGAATAATTGGTCAACTATGTACATCAATAGCCAATAATATCCTACAGATTATTTTCCCCTGTCAGTTTTATGAGCCTCTGCTATGGGGGAAAACACGTTAACAATCATCCCATGTCAGGCCCACATCTAGTATATATTAACATTGCTATCCGATGTCAGGCTTGTATCTAATATCCACAGAACCAATCTGCTATCCGATGTCAGGCCCGCATCTAGTATATATTAACATTGAACCAATCTGCTATCCGATGTCAGACCTATATCTAATATCCATTGAACCAATCTGCTATCCGATGTCAGGCCTATATCTAATATCCATTAAACCAATCTGCTATCCGATGTCAGACCCGTAGCTAGTATCCATTGAACTAATCTGCTATTCGATGTCAGGTCTGTATCTAATATATATTGACCTTATCTGCTATCCGATGCCAAACCCATACCTAAAAATCTATTGACCCAATCTGCTATCCGATATCAGACCCGTATCTTATGTGTATTGACCCAATCTGTTACCCAATGCCCCCTCTCCTAAGAAAAGTTTGCCGATGAAGTAAAAAACGTTGTTGTACACGAGAAAGCAATAAGATGAAGCATGTCTTTTAGCTGTCAAATAATTGAACTCTCCCTACTAGCACCTTTCATACGCTACCCCTCGAGACCTTTATAGCTAGCCAAGGCATGTTTCAATGCTGAGAAGTAGGCTCGATGTTCTTTGGTTAATTTTTTGTTTGTTGAATGAGAATGATGTATTAGAATCTCATTCTCCTCTAAATGTATGACTACCCAAAATATCTAAATATATACTTTACAAGCAAGATAATTTATCACGACAGAATTACTTCCCATTTTCTGTTTAACAAAGGCAAAGGGAAGTAAACACTGTCGAGAATCTCAGTAGTCGTAATTTTACATTATCAGTATAGTTGATTCTGATGTGAGAATTAATCAGAAAATCACTATTTGATTAAAATGCAGTTTCGTTCTAGATTTTTCGTTTCATGTTTTTCTGCAGGTCACTACACCCCTACATCGCCCCCATTTCATTTGGATGTATACAAATATGAGAGCATGAAGCACAAGCTATTGATTATTTAAGTCCATCTTTTAATTAGTTTTTATATTTTCATGTGAAGGGTGTTTTACAGTCCCAATCAGATATACAAATTTCAAACAGGCTTTATTCATATCCACATGAAAAGGATTATTTAAGAGACATTTGTTTTTTTCAATATTTCCTAAGTATGTTCAGTGATTATAAACACCATTGATATGTATGGAGAAAATAATTGCAATCAATTTTAAAAAAAAACAAAACAACAATAGTCATGTATTTTCGACATTCATTACTTATTACAAATATAAACCTGTGAACGGGTACTATGTTCGGTAGACATATTATTTTCCCTTCCTCAACAGTAAAGCATCTCATACAATATGTTTCAGTGTTTCACATCAAATGATCATTTAAGGACGGTTTCAAAAGGGCTGATCAGATTTAAGATTTAATTTACATAAATCTAAAATAGAATTCACGGTTAATCCATAAAATTGAGAAATTAAAATGAATATAAAACGGCATTTGCTTCTTGAACAGACAAAGTATGCGTTCAAACGTAATTCAATGCTTACGAAATTACACACGCCTGTGATTTCTGAGCCCCCCGCGCCTTTGCTACAAACCGCGCAACTTGAAGTGCAGTTCCCATGGCAACTTTACTGTTTATGACTTCGCCATTAGCATTAAACTTTGAATTGGTATTTTTTGCATGTAATTGTCGACTGTACAAGGATTTGATGAGATCTCTGCTACCCCCGTCGTCAGGATCGGCTAGAACCATGTACGTTACAAGACCATCAACTGTACCAATTGCTACTTTAGTTCCATCACTGCTTCCTTTGATTACTTTAACTTCAGCTTGCGGTTTGAAGTTAGCAATAAGTTTCCCATCACTGATCCTGAAGACCCTAATCGTCCTGTGTCCGGAATGGTAATACAGTATGTATTTGTCGTCCTTGGTGAAGAGCACGTCCATGGAGAACACTCCTTCTGCAACTCTTGGTATAAGGGTTCGAATTGGTTTCCCATGTTTAGTATCGATGAGCTGTAAACCACCGCGACTTGGTGCATTAAATCCCATTTTACCATTCTGAGTTACCACTCCATTCCATTTACTGACTGATCTAATCAGCGTCTTCTTTTTCAAATCTAAAATGTTGGCTTTATCTGAGTCTATAACAGCGATCAGATTAGAGTCATGTGGTAGAGCAATCACATGGCTATAGTCTGTGAAGTTGCTATATTTTAGTTGTAAGTTATATACCAATGTACCAGTCAAAGCGTTATATACCCCCACAACATCACCACTTTTATCACTAGCCGGAACCACAAGGTGTACTTCGTCCTGGGACAAAACAGGTGGCCGAAATTTCTTTACATTATATTCAAACTTATATAACACCCCCACACTTGGTATTTCAAAACAGACACATGTACCTTTCCCAGACGGTGGTTTAGAAAATGTTAAGATCTTTTTATCGTCATCCATTTTCAATACATGTTGTACATCTCCAACAGGAAAAGACGTTAATGCCGTATCTCTCGAAAGTTCCCAAAGAACAGCGATACCAGACTCAACAGAAATAACGAACTTCCCGTCTTGGGTAATTACAGCATATGTTATAACAGCACCTCTTGAGTGGCACGTGTATGTTTTTTCTAGTCGTCCAGTCAACAAGCTCCACACTGCCACCATATTTCTAGTGGTGCTTACACACAGGTCCGCTTTGGAGGCAAGTTCCAGTGTTTCAATAGGTTTCTCTAATCTGTCAATTGGGTGAACATCTTCAAGAATTTTATCAAAGTTCCAGACTTTTATTGTCTTATCGATAGACGAAGATATGATTATATTACACCCAGAAAAGACTGGCGATAATGAAATGATACGTCCAAAATGTGCGTCTAATATTTTGACTAAGTTGCCCTGTTTTGCGTCCCATACATAAATATTCTTGCGCACAGTTGATACTACGAATTCGTTTAATCGTGTGAACACCACTTGACTTGTTAGTTGATTTTTCGACGGAATATTTCTGGCCCCTGGAGGAAGTTTTAAATCTCGTCTTGTCATAATCCGTAAGTCCCACAATTTGAATCCAGAAGCCACAGTGGCAATAAGATACTTTTCATCCCTTGACAGTGCAAGAGCAAACACACTGTCCTTATTATCCGATATAGTCTTAACGTATTTCCAAGTTTTGTCTGTCCGCTGATAAAGCACTATAGAATTGTCACTAATCTCTATACACGTATACAACATTTGTTTGTCTTTAGTAAGCACTATCGCACTATGAAATTCAAAAGCACTGAAAGAGTTGTTGTCTGATTCCAAAGCTAAATCAGTGGTGTCTTCCTTACCACTATTTACAATGACGTAATTTGCATCATTGGAGCACAAATCAACATGCAAAACTGGCATTTTCTGTTCTGAAGTGTTCATTGATATGAAAGTTCCGTCCATCATATACAAATACCAGGCTTTGTCTGTACATACTGCTATTTGAGTATTGGACAAATAAGTTCCTATGATAAATTCATTCTTCTCGAGCTTGCTAGCGGTTATGACTTTGTATTCGCCCGTCTTGATGGCACAGACTACTATATGGTTATTATTAGTGTTACTAACGGAATATTTATCATTAGGAGAAATATTAAGGTTCTGCATGATACCCTCTACTCCTGGGTTGATGTTTCTTATAATCTCTCCGGTATGAAAGTCCCAAATTATAATTTTGTTAGACACTGACACGAGGAATTTACCGTCTGAAGTTGTACCGATCCCAAATGGAGCAAATGGATGACCTTCAAGAGAAAACTGTAATGGCCCACTGGGTGTATGAAGACAGTGATACGCTGGTACAAGACCGCAGTCTGCTAAACCGTCGGTATCGCATTGCTCAATCAAAGCCTGAATCTTAGGATTCTGTCCGTAAAATGGAAGCAGTCGTCCTATAAGTTGTGGACCCAACATGTTGGGATGATGAATAAGAATTGAACTTGATAAACGGATAGTGTCAGCAATAAGCTTAACGTCATTATCATACTTGCCTTGCAGTAAATCTTGAAAGTCCCACAGTACGCTTTGAAGTGGCATGGAGCTTAATTTAGCGTGTAACCATTTATAGTTGAATAACACCTGATCATAGAGCTCATCATGTCGATGTGATCGAGGTAGGTGGTACGGAAGCTCACTGAGTTTACGAAGATTATGTCGTATAACTCTACCATCCTTATCAACAAATTTTAGTGGTTGTTGAGGTACCTTCCGATCTCCTTCTCCAGTTTTTTCATGCAAATTGAACCTCTGTCTGTGGAGCTCTGTGTATTCAAATGGTTTGGGGATACCGCCTCCCCACGTACCCAAAAAGTAATCTGAAAGATTCGAATGCATATCTCGTACAAAATTCAGATTCTTGAAATATCGCTCTTTGGCTGCGTCAATAAATTGACGATGATACCAACCAATGACATTTACGCCGTCCGCTTCTTTTTCACTGAGATAGCCAGGAAGATCATTGCGAATTCTCGTCCATAGCAAAGATGGAATCCGACGGACTGGTGGTAAGTGGTACTGGTACACATCATTCAGAACCTTATCATCCAAAGACAGTAAATCTTCCAATTCTGCTTCGGAAACTCCACTCTTGGTAGCAGTGATATATCCAAGAGCATGCGACACTAGGGTTTTCCCGTGTTTGGATTCAATTCTTTTAAAAAGCTCCATGATGCTGTCATGAATGGTAAATGACAGTGGTGTCATATTGGGCATCGTATAAGACTTCCATTTACAGATTTCATCAAACACTAACTTTACAAACAGCGGGAGGTTGCACTTGGATATGGCTTCATTCACGACGACCCATTGCTCTTCAGATACGTTGCGCTTGGCATCTTTCAGCCAGAGCTTCAGGATGGTACTACTTAGATTTTCTCCTAAAGGCAAAACTTCAACGTAGTTTTTCTCTTCCTCAATCATGGCTCTTAAATTGTTTAGAATGTTAAAATAATTTGGGAGTGTCGATAAAATCAGCCGTGTGTTTCGTGGAAGCGTTGTTGGAATCCATGTCAGCTGATGAGCACCGTCCGTACCAGACAGCTGATCTAAAGAGTCCAAGAAAATAACCAGTGGCATGTCCTCTCCTACCAGAGTCAGCAACTTCTTAAAGTGTTGTGTTAATGGAGCCAGCTCTGTTGGTATATCATTGCTGTTATTGCTGTACATTGCTGATAGTTGTTTACATAAGCTAGTCAAAAGCGGGTTGATGCTGGAACTTCTTGGTGTGGTTCCAAGGAATCGTATAATCACCATAGGTTCTACTTTAATATCAGGAAACCAGTCTCTTACCTGAAACAGATAGTGTTTTTTTTTCAAGTGTTTCGTTGTCTTTATATTGTCAAATGTTTTTTTTTTGTAACCAATCTCATTTTATCATTTTTCATCCTCAAGGAATCAATTCCTATGAAGAAAATTGAAAGCATGGCATTATGCTTCAGATTCCAAACATTCTCATAGCATAAAGATTTGAAGATACTCTTCAATTTATAAAATGCCCGTCTTGCTGTTTACCTAAACATTGGGTATGGAAATGAAAAACAATAGATCATTATATTACCTGACTGGCTCCCTTTGCCATGAGAGATGTTTTTCCACAGCCACTTTCCCCGTACAGAATGAATGGTTGGTTAGACTGATTGCTTCCATTGATATAATCTTTAATCTTCTCCACAACCTCTTCTCGGCCCTGGAACACTTTACAGAACTGTTGACAGGCATGAAGGTGCTGTAATGGTTCAGAGTACACCGGGTCATTGGCCAGTTTCTCATGTTTCGCCATAGAATTGTCTATAAGTCGCACTACATTGTGGTAGAAATGATCACAAAATTGGTTGAAATATTCTCCGTGAGATTCAGGATCGATTCCGTCTTTCCCGCACCATTCCACAGTAAATCTGAAATAACATCACAAAATGCCATCTTGACAAAAAATTTCTTAACCAGAATAGCCCTGAGTATGATTAACACATCATGTTGACGTCAATCAGTTGTAATTGAGTCTAATGCTTTCTGAAACTGTTTATTTTCTATAATCCTAAACATGACAACACTTTAATACCTTAAAGTCTAGAAAGTGAAATTCTCTTTATATTAACTTGTTCAAGTTATCTATTTAATTATATTATGCAATTATTGCATTAGCGAAGACAATTAAGTCTGCATTGCATGTGGTCTAAATTCCTGTTTCATTAATCTATTAAATAATAGTCGACAAGCCTGGCGGATATCACGTTGTCAGATAGAGAATTATGATATCACTTCACATGTAAACAATCTTATCAGAACATACTGAACAATTTCAAATAGAAAACCATTCATTGAATTGTAGGAAATTTTATAGAAACTCTATTAGGTTTAATCCGGAAAGGTATTATGTTTGGATATAATGGAAATATAAAATGGGGTAGCATTGGAATTGTAACTCAACTCAGATACAATGCATCAAATAACCAGAGACGAATTAAACATAACTCCTTTGCACTCCTGGCTGCAATTCTGACACAAATTGTCAGAGAAAATTAGCAGAGAAAGTGTCACAAAATGTGAAAATCTAAAAATCAGACACAGTTCATTTGGTGGACACACAAAACTACACACTGGCCCTTTAATGGTCATTTAACGCTTTGGATCACTTAATCGAATGTAATCATATCAATATCGTACCTTGCAACATTGCTAGCTGGCAGTTTCCTTGGTATTTTATCATCTCGTAACGATTTCAGAAACTTCTGAGCCTCCCCATCCAAATTTCTAGCAGCCAAATCAACGAACTTCCCAGCTAATCGTAGGAGTGTGACGTTTATATTAGAAATATCTCGGATATAAGCCAAGCAATGTTCATCTGCGTTTGGTGCTTTTAAGCATCCTCTAACTATTTCTCGTTCAGTCACTGAAAAAAACCAGTTTTGAATCTGTTAGTTACTACCTATTGTTTGAAATAAGGTCACAAACTGGACCTTTTGGGAAGGTTGTTGCATTAAAGGATTTAAAGCATTTAATCAATCTGGTATCGAATAACAATGTAATGAATGGAAGGTGTACTGTGAACCAGAGCTTGGATGTCCATAGTTCTAAAAACTCTTGGAATTGGGGTCTATGTTAAACCGCTTCAGAAGTACTAGAAGTGTACGAAAGTCGCATAATTGCAAAAATTTTCTTTTTCTATTTCTATATATTAACTTTAAAACGCAGATAATTCTGGACACACATGGATTTGAAGGCTCAAATTTCGACGATGACCAGATTACTGCGTTCTTACTGCTCTGCTACTTCGATGAAAAATTAGCTCAGAGTGTGTTTAAGTCGCCATATGCGTGGTATAAGCGTATAGGTAGGGGCAGGCGAATAAACACTTTTTTCAAGATCCTACCCTTTTCAAAGACACGTTCCCTAAGGCGATTTCCATGTTGATCACGAATATCTTGTATATTTTTCTAAAATTCGCCAGGGATCAGGGGGTTTACTTTGGACATATTCTGCAGCGCGTTGAAAGCGCCGTGATCGATTCTGCAGCGCGTTGAAAGCGCCATAGGATCGAGAAGGTCGTCAAACAAGCGTTGTAACGTCTCCTCGAGTGGTATAAAAGCGCAGTCCACGCATATGGCAAAGATGCTGTACAAACTTTAAAACGCAATATGGTCGCATAACTCACGATAACAGGTCGACTGTTTTTAAATTTGTCATCTTTAAGGGGCTTTTTCTTTAGTTTTCCTCACGTTTGACCGCGACTAGTATATTTCATGTCGCTGTAAAGATCGCAAATGGTCGCAACCCGGTGTGATGGGGCTATTAGCTAAAGTTTCAGAGCCTAAGGTATACGATTGGTCCAAAAATGGCATAAAAGTCCCTTTAAGGGTGTACGTACCTGACATGAAATAGTTATGCAGTTGTTCTCTGTCAATTCTTTTAGTTATAAAGAGAACTTGTGCTGATTTTCTGATGATTCTCTGAAGTTTACCAAATGTTTCCCACCATTGAGCCTGGTCTATTTCTTGTAACCTCTGAGATCTCTAAATAGGCAAAGACTGATATAAGCTACTATCGAAAATAGTCTAAATATATTATTGAAGCAAAGTTATAAGCGTAAGGGGTGGGGAATTTCTTTTTCTCTTTGTCATTAAGCCTGTGTAATATAAGTGCTTTGCTCAAAATGTTTCCTACGCCGGGTAGATAAGTTTATTCATTCAACAAGCTGGAATATGGTCATGTAAATGAATATTATATTTGTCCATCGGTAAGAGATTAAGGGTTCAAAATTTTACCTTATTGTTAAAGTTGGGTAATATTGAGCTGATAGGTTGTATCACGTAAACTGGTGGGACAGAATTATTGTCTCGTTTATACCATTCATCTAATAACTCTAATTCTGATGGTACATTCCTAGCACACTCTCTTAACATCTCAAACTCTCTAACTAGGACATGAGTTGGTAGTGGTCTGTAACCATATTTCTGACCCAGGAAAACCTACAAGATATTGATGTTAATAGTGTGAGTTCATAATGTCGGATTCGAAAAATTGTTCAATGTTCGCAGGTGATCGACAGCCCTAAGACAAAAATCGGAGAATGTGGCATACTTCGTGGAAACTTCCTGCAGGTGATCCCGACCATTTGTCGTAACCTAACGTAAAAATGCGAACTTTGCTAATATTAATATTTTGTAATTTATTTGTTTGCTGAAGACCATCCGAAATTTTTTTTTCCCTGTCTGACTTTAAATGCCCTTCTATAGCATGTTTGGTTTTGTATTGTAACACGTCCAGAAGACAGAAAGAGATATAGAACATTTAAATTCTCAGTAATACAATCTATATAAATGAGCGACAGAGATTCGATATTAAGGAAACGGATATTTCGGGAAATAATCTTTGCAATTTTCAAATTGTTTTTGTATCAATCCACACGATTTAGAACGATAATCCAATTGTTTCAAGCAGAATGTGTTTACTGAACTTTTTACATTAATAACAAAACATTTAATGATAATGAGTAATCGATTATTCTACTTATTCTAATTAAACGATCAGTAGACAGTTAATCGATATCCTAACCAATAAAAGCTTTTTCTATTTAATAACATTTTACCGTTTTCAAACCAATTTCAAATTATCCGAGACTGCAACGGAAGAAAATAATGCCAATGAAATGATCAAATAATGAAAGTTGATACGCGGCAGTAATAAGTTTAGACCACAGAACAATGGTAAAGTAGTTGGAATCTAATTGCTCTAACGATAATAAGGTATAATATTCAGCAAAGATCAATTTCCAATAAATAGAAAGCTATCGGTGTTCAATGGAGCATGCTGATAGTTCCTGGGTTTGACATACACCTTCTAGATCCTATGTTATACCAATGAGACTCTATTCAGTTGATTGCAGCTCGGTTCCAGGACGAGCCATTTTTGAGTTGTCAATTATTGGCTGTTGACGATCAGTTTAGAGTGTTTTTCTATAATGATGTTAATTCGTTTCATGCCACTGAAGTTTTTTGTGTCACCGAAGACATATTTATCCTATTTCGATATTTACATGTATATTTATCTATGTTTTAGCACAATACAGATATCGAGGCATTTCAATTCAGAATGTATTTTACTCTGTTTGAGTTGAACGAATTAAGAGTGAAATATTTTCTTTGTCATGTGAACAAATTAACAGTGAGTAAAGTGTTCAGATGTAATCATGTTCAGTATAAAGGGTTGAATGTATGTTGATGATTTCATTCGCGCTAAGACAAGCATACACTATACGTTGTACCTTTATTTGTGATAAAAGCAATTCAATTTTTTAAAAGGCTATATATTAGATGCCAAGGGATGCATTTTTTGATGTGTATTTTCACTGTAATTAGGTACTGGGTACCTGCATTTTTTAAAGGCCTTGAGATGCCAAGGAGTGCATTATTTGACTTGTAGTTGCACTATGTGAGGTACTGGGTACCGGATTTCTAAAAGGCCAAGGGAGGCCAAGGAGCGCATTTTTTGATGTATATTTGCACTGTTAAGAGGTACTGGGTACCTGCGTTTTGAAAGGCTAAGAAAGGCCACGGAGTGCATTTTTTGATGTATATTTGCACTGTTAAGAGGTACTGGGTGCCTGCATTCTGAAAGGCTAAGAAAGGCCACGGAGTGCATTTTTTGATGTATATTTGCTCTGTTAAGAGGTACTGGATGTCTGCGTTCTAAAAGGCTAAGAAAGGCCACGGAGTGCATTTTTTGATGTGTATTTGCACTGTTAAGAGGTACTGGGTGCCTGCGTTCTAAATGCTTTCAGATGTTTTTTTTTGAGTGTATTACTTGACATGTAGTTTCATGTATGAAGTTCGGGGTGTTTGAGTACCTAATTTGGGCTCGTATTTAAATAGTATATACATACAAACAAGGGTATAAAATACAACGAGTAAAGATTTAAATTAGATTTAAATTGACGATGATATAAGTGTTGTTATTATAGTGTGTATACATGTATTTAATGTTCAGCATTACTTCTGTGTGGGATTGATATTTATAGATATATAGACGTTCGCTCAACGCAAACTTTGTAGGGTCTCTTTGCATTACGCATGAGCACAGGTTTCTGAGTCAGTTTTTCCTGGGTGGCATTGAGATTCAATGATCAAAGGAGTCCCTGATGATATTAGTGCTGTATATATGATTATATATGTTTATTAAGATAGAATATATGTTATTCTGTAATAGATTTGTATATGGTTGGTGATTTATGTGATTGAATAAACGCGCAGTGTTTGTCTGTAGCCAATAGCAACATGTGTTATATTTGTGAGGGAGGAATACAAAGAATGTGAATTTGTGGCAAATCTAAAGTAAAAGTTAAATATGCTGCTAGCTTTTAGTTGTTTTTGTGTTGCTATGATCTGCGAAAAATTTTCAATTAAATATTTTTTTTTTCTGTCGAATATACTTACAACAAAATTAGGACCGACAGAAAGTCTTTGACAGTTATCTATCTCCTGCATACACAGCTGTACGGTCATATGATCATCAGTAGCTTCATCTCGTACTCCCCATCTCATATCAACAACCTACAAATAATATCATATAGATGCTTTGAATCGCAAAGTACCTTTATACAACGGCGTGTCACGTTATTATCGAGTAGGCCTTCAAAATAATCTCCATTTATCGGAAGTGACACTTAAGTCACTCATTCCATGATGTCATCTTGACTCTATAACCGTACACTGTCAAGAATGCTACAAAGGCTAATAAAGGGTTTTAGCTATTTGATAAATATCAATTGGTTGCTGAAGTTGTTTAAACATAGTAAACAATTGATTTGGTTTGAAGTAGAAAATAAACAAATAATTACAGATAGCATTGACAATGTTAGATTATGAACGGAACTGGTCATTGAACCAAACTGATAATAAGATCTCCCACGTCGCACTCTACAACACTCATTCCTAGATTTTATAGCATACTAGACATGGTGACAATGTCCGATATTCTGATATTAATAACGAACATTGTCGTAAATTCAGCTCGGACAAACAACAACGTTCTTTTTAACCATGCTGAGACGGGCTGATGAAAAGCCAATGCAAACGCCAAAGAACAAGCATGAACTAAAGAAGATGTTTTAGAAAGATTGTGATTGGAGGAAAAGGGTGTTATCATGAAGTTTGAATCTTTGATAATTATCTGACTTCTGAACTTGCATCAAAAAACAACTTAAACTACTGAGAAACTTTTACGGTTATCATTAAGAGCCTAAACGTGGAACTGGGTGCCTATAACTTGTTAATTGTTTGCTGACACACCCCACGGGTTGTGAGAAATATAAATGGAAATCCAGATGTATTTTATATTCTATTAAGTAGGTCAGTGGACAGTCGTCCTTCATTTATCATAAATTGACTTGAAATCAATATGTGGACCTATTCTTTATGACCTATTATAGTAATAGTATCTATATATTCAGATTCAGATTAAAATATAGATCTGGATGTTTCGTTCCATTGTTTTTCTTTTGACCCACAGAAAGATCTCTTTGACCAATTGACATGATGCAAGATCCGCGATTCCTTTGCAACAAAAACCTAAACACCAATACAGAATGTCTGTGATAGTGAATGCCATCTTGACTGATTGGACCACAGTCATCGTGGTTTGCGTAGAAATAAATGGTCGGGACCAATTGACTATCAAAGCATGATGTCGTGTAAATCAATAGCATTGTCTAAGTATCGCGAGGCCAGAATAACATTGTGACCAACTTGTACATCGTACCATTGTACCATCTGACATGGTTCTAACACCAACTGAAACGGTAGACTATGATGTCTAAACCAATGGGGCACGGAATTAAATTATTCACTTTACCTGAAACTCTAAGCCGTGGCGCTCTCTACAATATTCTTTTAACATCGGATAAACTTTTTCCATCAAACTATTTCTTTCTAGTGTTGTATCTGGAATTAAATTAAATGTATTAATACTATAAAGTAGATTTTGAATTCATTCTGTTAAAAATCAGAAAATTCAATGGCGATTGTTAAAAAACAATAAACAACATAAAATTATGTCAACGTCTTGAACGGCTTTAGTATCTGCTTTGTATATTTCCATCAGTACAAGAATGGAATGTTGCGTATCAACATGGATATTTCCAAAATGCTAGCCTCTGTTCTTTCCAACTTGGACTACTTTGATTCTTGTTTGTTTATAATACTTGCCAATGAAAGGACGATGAAATTGTCCGACTGAATTAACCCTCTTGTAAAAGATCTTCATCGATAATTAAAAAAATGAACACTACATTCAGACTATATATATATTTTTCAAAACGTACATGTTTCACCGCGTTCTAAACACTCCCAAAAATAATCTCAATATGCAGCGGACGTTCGTTTTCATATGCCAGTTCATGCCATTTCTATCATTGATAAAACCCAGATAGGTCTGGTTATTGTCTTATCAGAAAATAAACATATTATGCCGAGTCAATTGGTACTTCTTATCTCATTAATATAATGGTTTTTGCTATCATTGAAAACCTCATTGAAAATTAAAAGACACTGCATAATCAGAAAGAAACCATTACAGTGGTTCTCAATGCTTGTAGGTACACACCCAGCAAAAATACTGAGTCAACATGCTGCAAATACTACCTACTCAGTCAACATACTCCCAATACTACCTTCTGAGTCAACATACTCTCAATACTACCTACTGAGTCAACATACTCCCAATAATACCTACTGAGTCAACATACTCCCAATAATACCTACTGAGTCAACATACTCTCAATACTACCTACTGAGTCAACATACTCCCAATAATACCTACTGAGTCAACATACTCCCAATACTACCTACTGAGTCAACATACTCTCAATAATACCTACTGGGTCAACATACTTTCAATACTAACTACTGAGTCAACATACTCCCAATACTACCTACTGAGTCAACATACTCTCAATAATACCTACTGGGTCAAAATACTTTCAATACTACCTACTGAGTCAACATACTCTCAATAATACCTACTGGGTCAACATACTTTCAATACTAACCACTGAGTCAACATACTTTCAATACTAACTACTGAGTCAACATACTCCCAATACTACCTACTGAGTCAACATACTCTCAATAATACCTACTGAGTCAACATACTCCTAATACTACCTACTGAGTCAACATACTCTCAATAATACCTACTGAGTCAACATACTCCCAATAGTACTAACTACTGAGTCAACATACTCCAATACTACCTACTGAGTCAACATACTCCCAATAGTACTAACTACTGAGTCAACATACTCCCAATACTACCTACTGAGTCAACATACTCTCAATAATACCTACTGAGTCAACATACTCCCAATAATACCTACCGAGTCAACATACTCCCAATAGTACTAACTACTGAGTCAACATACTCCCAATAATACCTACTGGGTCAAATATTTCCAAAACTAATAGCTAAGTCACATGCTCTCAATACTCTGTACTGAGTCAAATGTCAAATTGAGTATTCCGACCACAGTTCTATCGTTTCATTTGACTGGAGAGCAACAAATATACAGTTTTATGGTGAACTTAACCAAAGTGTGCTTATATATAGTTTTTATCAGATGAACATTGTGTACAATAACTGAAAATTAATATTGATCTCAAACCAACTGTAAACAACCTCCTGGCAACTAGCACACCTGCATGGTACAGAAGGAACATTTACCCCTCTAGAAAACGGGTTGTATCCCAAATTGTACCTCAAATTTATATCTACCAAATTATAATATAAAATTTTTATACGTTTCTGTCCCGAAATAGTTTTCACCCCATTGAGTCTGCCCCCTGTTTGAATCCCAGCCACGTGAGTCTGGAGGTGTCACTGTTCGTGGCTTTAACTATATCTAATAAGCTTTAGTATCGCCTTAATTTTATCGGAAACCTCACTTTTATCCTCTTAAATATTCCATTCATCCAAATAAACAAACTAGCGATAAAATATCCAGCAGCAGATAAATATATAAAAAGGGTGAAAAGAATTTGAGTTTGCCGAAGATTCAGGATAGCGACCACGTCAACCAATTATCTAAAACTGCGAACGTCATCTATTTCATGACTTTCTGGTTAATTTACTGCAACGGATATCATATTTTGGCAACGCAGGATATTGTTTGAAGGTATAACATGAATAAAAGGTCAAATATCAATGTTACAAAATATATGTAACACATTAAACAGATATATTTTCAGATATTTTTTAGACATTTGTAACTATTGTAACTTGTTCGGATAATTAAGATGTTTTTGGGTAGTAATGAGGAAGTATCATTGGCGATGTTGGAGAGATGATCTCTTGAGTTTGACAAAAAATGTCTTTTGTCAATGACCAGTTCTATCAGGAGCCAGTCTCAACATTTAAAATCAAAGTGCACAAACATCAACAAATCCAGAAAACTATACAGGATAATGATACAAACATCCGGTAAAAATGCTTCTTTTGAATCCTGGGGAATCTGATAAATTGAGTCGACCTGAGCTCACCAACGTGAAATAGTTCACAACTGCCACCATGTTCTTTTCTAGTAAACATTAAATATTAGAGTCAAAAGTTCATTAGGAATCTGCGACCTTCGTGACCAGCTGATTGCAGTTGCCAGTATAGTTGGTCATCTTTCGACATCCCCAGCATGTCGACCGCTATAAATCGCCATTCGACTTGACAAAATTAATTTTATGAAATATCTTACCGGTAAATGTAGAACTTGTAAAAATTCTAACAATTCTGGAGCTTAATGGCGGCAAACTCTCTAAATGTCCCAAAAGAACCTTTCTAAGACGAAGTTTGGCCTCATCCTCAGCCACTGCAGACATGTCCGAAGTTTCTGTATCACAAACCTCTGATGTTTCGCTGATTTCAGTCTTCTCGGCCGTCATGTTTTCGCCGTGCAGTCTCCTATGTTCCTAATCCAGAAAAATTACATTTAAAACTTGATATATGTTGATAAACGTATGTATTGTCTCTTAATGGTAAATATGGAGAACCCAAACAACGATTACCATCCCATTTTAGATTTATTTTGCGCAAGATTCTATCGAATACAAATTGAATAGGTAGGGTTCGTAATAGTATGAAGGTATCATACATTTATTCCAAAGTTTCAATGGCCAAAGCTTTACTATAGTAAATTCCATAAATAAGCGCAATCGCGAATCATAAGAACACACATTTAGATAACTCAATATGTAAGTTTCCAAGCTGAAATCTACGTTTTTCATAAAATTATAAAGTTTGTTTATAAACTTGCAGTTGAAAGAAAAAGAAACCTCTGAAACACCAATTCCGCAAAATGTTAAGGTCATGTGTTAAAGTGTCTTAAGGTATCGGTTTGTATACAAAAACTAAGACTCGTCCAGTACACGTTGATACAGTGAAGTGATTATAGTTATTATGGGTTGGAGAAAGAGACAGAAATGACTAATCAGTAACCAATGATTTCTAACTATATTATCAACTGTTAGACTGGCAGCACGCTTAGTTTAGTCAATTGAAAAGATAATCGTCATTAATTCACACCGATTATACCCTTTCTTTTAATATATCAAAATAACCAATTAACACGTTAACCACATGATTAGATACAGTGTCACATAGTCAATATAGAAAGGAAGACGTAATACTCTATTATATTGGTTTTGCTTGGAAAACCAGAGTCAATCATCGTGATTTATAAAATCTAACATAACGTTCCATAACTTTATTCCTTATATTTTGGTCTGCTTACTCTTAGTTGTGTTTCACTTTATAGGATTTGGTATCTCAATCACTGCTGCTTTCTGTTGTAGGAAAAAGTTAGAACTGTTTAGCTATTATCATGCTCCTGTGTGTATGTGAAGGATGGGTGTTTTTTCACATAAATATAACGACGATGTACTTCCTATGGTTTGAAAACACTTTTTCTAATATTAACAAGAAACAGTTGACACAATTAATATAGAATGCCAAATAGATTACCTACAGATTAACAGCTAAATGTGTCGAATTAGCTAATCCGATAAATCGATTACACTTTTCGATGTACGAAATGATTAGGATATAAATCAAATCTTTAATCTTAAGACTAGATTCTAGAAGCTTTCAGACTAGGGTAACCAGGCTTTATATGAATAACTCAGTTCACAAACCAACTGAAGCTTTCGCATTTATTTGACAATTTTCATTGGAACACCATATCTTGAAAAAGCTATTATGGCCTCTGTGTTTTTTCGATGGCCATTTTGGTGGGTATTTTCTTTATAACCAATTTTAAGATTCAGTACTGCATCTCTCGAACACCAAGTCAGTGGACTACTTTCACTATTATTATAATGAATCTATTATTTTTCATATTTTATCGCTTGATTAAATTACTGCAAGAAAACATGAACTAATTGAAGGATTAAACTACAATTGATTAATATGCTATATATCAAACTCATGGAACCGGTCCAAATTCATTTTGCTGTCATATCCTCAGAGATTTTTTCTTATTAAAAGCGGAAATTGCAATTTTCTCCTTTGCAAATTAAATCAGTCCTTTCTTAGATGACAGATTAGTATGTGATACTTCAATATTTTTATAGAATTTCTTGAAAGATTTTATTACATACTGAAAGCATTGGAATATTATGTGTGTTTTCTCATACTTCAGAAATAATAGCACGTTGAAACATCTTTTGTCGCTTCCTGTAAATTTAACAACCCAGAGGTCAAATAATACATATTGTAACTTAAATTACATACTTGGATATGTTGACATGAAACCAAATCTTTCAAGTAGTGGAAAGTAGGGTGGGGCTTTAGTGTGCTTCAACCAGTTCATTTTGATGTTATTGCACGGCTGAAGCTCCACCCTTTTTTTCAACAAACATTATGACTTTCACGAGCTTCTATTTTATTTGAAAACCGTAACGTGATCATAGTAATCAAGCTATCAATCATTTTATATATACTATACTATACTATATATATTATAACATTTAAAGTTAAGCGCCACTAACTTTAATTCAGTATATTTTGGGACGTCGCGTACGTGGTAGAGACCCTTCTATGCATACTGTAACAGAGTTGGATGCAGCATTGCATCAGGAGTGGCAGCAAATTCCTCAACAGGACATTCAAAGACTGATGAAAAACAGATACTTTGCATTTGGGGCTATAAAGACAATATAATGTACGATCATCCACTTCCTTTTGCTGACTTTTTCACGAATACATATTGTTTTCAACATTAGGCCCCAATATATACATCTCTGTTATTAAGTATGATTGTGAATCGTATTCATTTGCGACACAATGGTTCTGGTGGCGCTTAACTCTTTGTTCTAGGTATATATTAAAGTCATATATACAAATGTGTTAGTCAAATTACATCGAAATTAGAAATTGCATATCAAGTGCGTTGGAATCACCGAAAATTCATTTTCCGGGCTGGATCGTAACCACAGGAGAACATTTTCAAAATTGAATTATGGCAGTTCACAATCGTTCTTCAAAGCCAAAAAAAAAATTAACGTATAGATGGAAATACCCCAGATTCATTAGAAATGAGTTTTCCGGGCTTCTGCTTTTAAAAAATTCTTGAGACGGACGGATCTAATTGGAATAGGTCTAAAACCTCGGTATTAGCGGTATCTGTAAGAACTTAATAGTTTGTGGTTGTAATGTACGATAGATCGAGTACAACATGTAAGAAAGTTATCAGCAACTGACAAAATGTGGATGTCAGGTTGAATGCTACTGGTTTGAACTTCCATGCACACCATTGTGCAGCTGTATTTGGCAGGACTAGATTAAATATATGCATTAATAGTATGTATTGTATACATGTAAAAGTTACGCACTTTGGTTTGTTGAATGTGTAATTACAATCATGCTTTTCGTTTTTTCTCCAAAAATGTTAATACATTGGGTTAATGTTATGTTAGTGGTGAAAATGATTACCTTGGTATAATAAATACACAAACTGATCCAAAGATCAAACAGAAAATTTCGGCCATCTTGATAAATGGCGGCCATCTTGAAAAATGGCGGTCATCTTGGATTTTCATATGGCCCACGGTGTTTTCGAATTAAAAATCTACCTCTTGATGTACATTCATACCAATTCTCATCCTTACAGCACATTTTTGCACTTATCTGCCTCACTAAGTCGGGGATATCTCTCTAACGCAGTGCGCTGAACAGATAATGCTTATTGATGGTGGACTTATTTTTTTTTAATGGAAATTGATAAAGCCTGTTATTCATTGTTTTATTATTGTAGAAATACTCTGTAATATTTATTGGTAGGTTGATATTAAACAAATACTGGGATGTAACAAGTTTCTTTTTTTTTATTTAAAATAAATGATTTATATTTACAAACTCCAATAATGAATAAATATAGTAAAATATGCAAATATCACAAGCAAGTTATTGCTTCCCACAAGATACAAACTTTCTGAAAATTCAATCTGAATTTACATGATAAGTTTCAAGTGACACCAACTCAATAAATTTTTTCAGAACTGTTTTTCTGAGTTCATCGAAACTGCCTATATAAAAATAATCTATGAACACTTTCTATCTAAAATATACTGGTATCACCTACCAAGGTGAATATGTTATAAATGAAGTGACATTTCTATATTAATACTGCCTAGAACTAAATCATTAATCACAATAAATTACTTAGTGTCACTGATTGAACATTTTTGTGGAGCAGTAAAGGAGTTAACATAAAAAATGATAGAAGTAAATTTTCTACTGGATATGATTGAGCTCCTTGCCCCACTCATTTTATCAATAACAATACAGAAATGAAAAATTGAAGATTACCATTTTCAGAAAGTTAGTTCTATGTTATATACATAATAATAAACTCAACACAAAGCTCTGTGAACAATAATAAATGATAAAAAATTAATATCTTTTTTCCAAGACCACTATGGAACTATAGAAGTTAAAATGACTATTAATTACAAGTTTTCATTGCCTAATAAGTAATTAAGAAACATGAAGTGATTTCTCTCGAATATTACCAAGATGAGATTCATGGATTTCGTTAAGATCACTCTCTGACAATTTTAATCGGATTCAAATGCAGATCTGCATATTTTGTTTCACATTTTTTTCTGCATGTAACTTAACGGTCTGGCGCCATTTAGAGTTCTGTGGAATTGAGATCCAATGGCACCAAAAGGTTTTATAATCTTGCTAATTAATGAAAAAAAAAACAGCAATTGTAAGATGATATGACAATATAAGTCTATGTTTAACAATGAATAGGGAATCGTTTGTATACATAGTATTTGTCTGATTGAACAAGACTAATAATAAATAAGAATAAGATTGGTGTGTATATCTCTCCTAATATAACTGCACTGAAAACTGAACACTAAGTAATACTCATAAATATAACAAATATCGATATAAGATTCAATAAATAGATTTAGTTTGTAGATAACAATTGCAACAGTAACTACCCAGCAATATAACAAATTATGGTTCAGCAAAGATATTTGTGCACATCTAATTAAAACCATGAGGAGTCCACTTTATTTTGGGTACAATTGATAGTAAAAACAATATAGAGCTAGGAGGCTTAATTGAGCTTGTTACTATCTACCTGTACTTAACCTTCTAAATATTAGGTGAACTGATCACATTAATCTTTTTAATTGTCACTGGTTGTATACAATTATCTTTGTTCTATTATAATCCTCTATTTTTGACCACATAAAAATATTTTCTTGATGTAATGTAAACTTTATTACATATAGTTAGATGACATGACCATCTTTCAATCAGCAGCTTTTCTCACACAAAGATATTCAGTATTTCTTAATTTAATGGAAACAAATATCTTAATATCACTAGAGAAGTACTTGTCTGTTAACCTAACCCTTGCTGTAACAACCTAGTTTTCTCTTTATTAATAATTTTTAGAGTAAAACCAATTAAAACCACAGAATTGACTAATTGGATTTCACAAAGCTCGGCTATAGAAGCATCTCTAATTAAAGTGAGTAGCTAAGATCAGGAGCTAACAAAAAAAACTCACAAAAACTTTGATGTTAAGAAACATTTTGATACAACCTGGAATTTTGTCATTTATTGTTACTCTAATGGCTTCTCAGGAGTTTTTGTGAAACTATGTCAGGTGATAGATGAAAAACTTCAATGTTTAATGAAAAAATATTCAAAATGACGATGTTTTTGATCCAAATTGCACTGATGTTGTCACCAACAAAAAAGTTTTTTTTCTGGAATGCAGCAGTAGATGAATTATTTTAATCTAAATAATGCTCAAATACCCATCTTTGAGAGTCTTCTCCTTTTTTACAGTCTTTAACTATAACAGTTTTACCACTAGAGATATCTGACTTATCTAAACACTTGCCAGAACTTTCATGTACCACTGCTCCTGATTCCTATAATACATTAAATGACACACATTCAAGCTACTTCATAGTTTATAAATACTTAGCGTATAAAGTCAATTAGAAAGAAGGGGTGTTCTCTTTGTTGATTGTCAAGTTTAATCTGAAATTACTGCTCTATTGTTCTTCAACCAAAACATATTAATCCCTAGAATTTATATAGGGATTGAAATCAAAATTAGACAGACTGTCACTATAGCTATAGCTTTTAATAAGGCAGTTATTGTTGCTAATGCTGTATAATATATGATGTGTACAAATTGAAACCAAAGTTTGTTGTGGAATAATCAGGCTAGTTTTCACAGGGTTGGGGCAAGATGTAGGTTTTACTCAGATAAACAATCTACCACATAGATACTAGCTTACTAGTACTGTACATTCCAAATTTTAGCCTACCTTATCATGTTTCCATTTCTGAGTTGCTTTCTGTCTATTACATGGTTCTAATTTCACAACACTGTTGTTTTCACCTTGAGTTGTTAAACAACCCTCTTCACGTCTTATTTCATTCTCTATACTAAAGGAAAATATCTGAAAATAGCAGAAAATAATTAACAAATAACACCCAAATACATACCTAACCTAATGGACCAAATTGAAAAGATAGCTTGCCAGGCAAGGTAATATACGCCCACTGGCAGCTTTGATTTTGAAAAAAAATATTTGGCAGTACAGTAACAATCACCAGTATGAAATATCCAACCTTCTGTCATACACTTCTTTTGAACTCTTTAGGGCGATACTGAATAATATTGAGTATGAGTTATTGCCCTTGTTCTTGAAAATGTGATCAATTTTTAGCTCGTGAAAACTCTAGAAGGCAAATATTAAATCCTCAGCACAGGACTGAATAATAAAACCAAGTTTTGTCAAAATCCAACAAGAATTATGCTTTTTAGTGTCTAAGAGCTAAAAATTGAACGCGTTTTCAAGAGCAAGGGCAATAACTCATACTAATTTTTTTTTGATTTTTCTGATTTTCAATAGGGTTTATCCTTGGGTGATAACAAACACTCACACCAAATTTCGTCAAAATCCGTCAAGAATTGTGCCTTCTACAGTCTTTACGAGCTAAAAATAGAATGCGTTTTCAAAAACAAGGGCAAAAACTCATACTAAATATTTTTTGATTCTTCTGATTTTCAATAGGGTTCATCCTTGGGTGATTACAAACACTCATGTCAAGTTTTGTTAAAATCTGTCAAGAATTGTCCCTTCTAGATTGTTTACGAGCTAAAAATTGAACGCGCTTTCAAGAACAAGGGCAATAACTTATACTTAATATTTTCGATTCTTCTGATTTTCAATAGGGTTCATCCTTGGGTGATTACGAACACTCATACCAAGTTTGTCAAAATCTGTCAAGAATTGTGTCTTGTAGAGTGTTTACAAGCAATTGTGACAGACGGACATGGGTGACGGCAATATACGCCCCCCATTTCATGTGGGCGTATATAAATGAAATGAAATGAATGGAGTTTTACGTCCGGACCAATTTGAGAACAAAAAAAAGCAAAAGACATTGCTAGCTAATTAAAACTTGCTTATATTGATATAATATGTTAAAGTTCACTAGAAATAATTAATTGACATGAATATTGAAATTATTACCTGATTTGCACTAACACCATTTTGACAATGGAACAGTCCCATTTCAAATATTGCTTTTTCATCTCTTTGTAAAGTATCAAGACAAATGTTGCTGCTAGGATTTCTCATCTGAAAGTGACATATATTCAATAAGGACACTAACTACAAAAAGTTACACCACCTCTTACATAAAATTAAAGAAGTTTTCTAGCAAATAAAATAAAAATGCAATGCAACAATTTTCAATTTTTAAAGCACACAAGTTATTTTCAACAATAAGAAGTTCTGAAGTTGACATATAAAACTGGTCTAATAAGTACACAATTTGTTGTTCCACCTCACAATTAAGCTGGATTGGTTGTGTCTATGTTCAAGTATATTTAGTCATGTCTTTATTTGAAGTGGCTATATATGGATACTCACCATGCCCCAAGCATGAACGTTTTCATCAGGAATAAATTTTTCAGGGTAGACATTATCCAAATACCATTTAAAACTTTTACAATGTAATTTTTCTCTTAATGCTTTTCTTTCTGATACATCACCAGGATATTTACCCTGCAAGAAATGAAAAAAGATATAATACTCACAAAGATATCAGTTGAAGAACAGATAATGGGTTGACCCCCAAATGGCAAATTACCTTCAGAGCACTATTGGACGATGCCATCTGTCCTGATAATACTATAGAACACTGTCAAATGGAAAAAAAACCCAAAGTTATTACATCTAATGGTATAATGCATATTATGAGGTTGTTATGAGGGGCAAATCCAGTCAGAGTAAATGACTTACTAATAAATCTTTTCTGTGAGTGTAAAATAATCTTTTATACTCATCCATCCATACTTCAGCTAATCTCATAGAGTTAATACCATGTGTATCTTTATTACCTACAAATACAGAATGATATCAATAAAAATATTGTGTAATAAGTAGGACTGGGTATTGATTACCAAATTGAGATCAATTATCAACGACAGACTACCTATCAATAATCGATTAATAATTACAATATTTTAAATGTAAATACTAAATTAAAAACAGGCCATAATTTTTAATTTCATAAGTTATTTTTGCGTCATAGAAGAATATTCTTGTTTTGATACGTTAATTATTGTGAGTAAGTTATTTGTAAAAGGGAAACAATGTGGAAGAGTTTACTACTTTTTAATCATAAATTCCTAGCGACGTTAAATGATTATTTCGATCATTTTACCCAGCCCTAGTACTAAGAGAAATGGAAAATGGTACTAAAGATATAATGAATTAAAATGGAGATAATGTGAACAATATAGGAATAATAAATGGAAATGATGTGATATACTGTACATGTATAAAGAAATCAAAATTCATGACCAAATAGAGTTAAGAATCAAGGGTAACAAAGTGTCATATACTGTCAATATGACATGAATATAAAATTGCAAATGGAACCTTTAAAAACATAGAAATGAAAATAAAAGATGTTTTATATGTACCAGGGAATGTATAAGGATGACTAGATCTAAAGATATGACCAACTCGTGAACATGGTATAAACTCTAACCTTCCTCCACACATCCATGCCTAAAAACAATAATTGGCAAAATGAAACATTTATATATTTATAGTTACGTATTGAGATTCAAAACTACACTTTCTTGTCCAGTTGAGGGCAGTCACACAACAATCAGCATTCATCATTACCTAGATAAAACTCCTAAATTTCCAAGCTAGCAAGCACGAAACAGCCATATTGTTTCTTCAGAGCATAAATTTTCTATCTAGCACCTACCCTGAATGAAATTTCCAGATTTTCACCACCCCAAACATCCATTCCTGGATCATAAGAACCAATTTCCCAGAAATATTCTCGATTGATGGCAAATAATCCGCCGGCCATTGTTGGCGATCTACAAATGAAATGGTCCAATTTATTTGCACTTCTCTTTACCATTGATATACATATTTGATCTTGATGTAAAATTAATCAGAAATTCATTAAAGGAAATAAATGTTTTTCATATAATCATAAATAAAGAATTATAAATATTAAAAAGGTTATAAATATTAAAGTATGTTTTAGATGTTGCTCATTATGTAAATATCTACATTAATCAAAAACAAATATATCAGTGCATATTAAGAGTTACCGGTACTACAAGTTGCATATAAACATAAAGCTACAAAGAAAATATCCAATTTCTATGCTAATAAATCAGAAGTTTCAGACTATAATTTCTAAACATATAAATTAGACAACACTTCCCACTATTTGTTAGTGTCAGGAGGAAAAGGTGCTTTGGAAAATGGTTAATAAAATGCAACACGTGACAACAGAAAACACACTAGGACTTTTACAAGACCTGTATGTACAAACTGAACTTAGTTTCATATCCATATCATAACACCAAGCCTAATTCTAGATAACTGTATTTATTTATTGTTTGTAATTAAAAAATTAGTAACATTATTTCCAGTTTTATAATTTCAAATTGAATTTATTAAATGACCAAATGATTTTTTCAAATTTTCTCTCAAAAAGTTGGATAAGATACGGTGTACCAGTCAATCACAGCATATAGAATTAGGTATAGTATTCACTGTAAGATTATGATAACTATTAAAATCCCAGAATAATACATTCAAAGAACAAAGAGCATAATGTTATGTTAGTTGTTAATCAAGACACATTACGCTTAAAGTTAATTAATGATCTATTGCCTGAATGTCATTCCTAGAATCTATTCAAATTTATCAAACAGCTAGAAATTGAGTTAAATTGAGATTGAGAAATATTATCTTTCAGGTTACAATGGCACATATGTATCAAATCAAACAAAAACCAAAAAACTGTAAAATAATAGAAACAACTAAACAATGTTTTTCCCATGCAATAAAGAAAAGAAGGTGCAAGCAATAATTTGAAAAATCTTTCAGGCTTATATTACTACCAAGTTTAAACATTATGATGTTGCTTTTCTATATAACTAAACTTTGCTCAGTATATGTCTATAAGTGTCAATGCAACAAAAATGATTTTTTCCATGCAAATCATACCGAACTGGATCTGTATATTTTCGACTTTCAACATCTTCCTTTGGAACAGTTCGCCATGTGAAATGTAAACTCCATGTAAAACCACCAACACTATATCCTCCATTTTTAGAGAACTCCAAGGTTGTATCTGAGATGTCATCAACAATTGGACACAAGACATGACGGCGATCTTGTTGTATACGCCACAGTAAGGGTTCAATCCTATTTATGAAAATATCGAAAGATAGTTTGCCAGGGAAAGTAACAAACACCCACTAGCAGCTTTGTTTGAGACATATTATGGCAAAATGGCAACAACACACAACCATGAAATATTCAACCTATTGTCATACATTTCGATCAGAACTTTCTTCAGATTTTTACCTTATCTGGTCATTACTAATTTAACCAAATTTCCTCCAAATCTTACAAAATCTTACAAGAATATTTATAAGCTAAATAATAAACATGTTTTAATTTATTCAGAAACTGTCTTAACTCAACCAGCTCAACCAGATAGAAGAATTTATGATTTAAGCAGGAATCCAATTCAAATCTTGACTAGATTTTAGATTAAGAAAGAAGACCATAAACTAAGGGGAAACTATATCAAAATGAAGACATACTGACAAACACAATAACAGAGTGCCATAAGGCATTTCCAACATCACTACCAGATCATATAACTGATTGTCCATAAACCTTATTTCAATACAATTTTTGTTTCGAACTAGACACCTGTATGCTAAAAATTAATAATACATAACATCTGTTGATATCTGACAGTAATGATGATAATATATCTTCTATTCAAGTAAATAAACAGTCTAATATCTGTTATTCAGGCAAAATATCTATCATCATTTAAAGGCATGTAAATCATGTTGAACAGCAAGAACATATGTCTATACAATACACTGAAAAAGACTTAATGTTCATTATTTTCACAACAATTAAATTTTAGTTAAAAATTGAAGAGTAGAAAGTTCTTGCACCCAATTAGTAGAACAAGTTTCAGTACTTTATTTGTTAATTGAAATCGTTACCCTCACCAACAACATCAAGTCCAAAACATATCGACAACAACAGAATCATTGTTTTTCTCCCACTAAGACTTACTTGACTGGGTCTGTATGTTTACGAGATATTTTGTCCGCTGCAGGGACAGGGCGCCATGTAAAATGAAGACTCCATGTGAAACCTCCAACATGGTAATCCTGATAGGGGGAATATTCAAGGGTTGTGTCCATTATATTAGTAATAATAGGACAAAGGACATTTCTTCTATCTTGATAAATTCTGTAGAGCAGTGGTTCTATCCTATATGGGGTCAGGTAAGAAGAAAAATATCCATCAAGATTTTTAAATAACACCTGTCTGTGTACAAGATAATTATTCTGCAACTTATATGAAATGAGTTACATCTTTCAAATTAAATCTTAATAGTTAGAAATATAAAAAGTAGTTCGTAAATACAACAACATCTGTCAACAATGTGGGAAAAATGCCACATGACTTACATGTAGGTGGTTTACAGCTTGTGCACAGAATATGTCTAATTATATGCTAAACGTTTAACACTTTTCAGAATAAATATATATAACATTCAATATTATTGAATTTCAGCTCTAGATATTTATCTATTTTTGATGTTTTAACTTAATTATTTTACTTTAGTTTTATGTTTAAGTATATTCCCTAGTTATATCACCTATCAACAATTTTATAGTAGGTCTATTCAATGTTATCATCATTTAATTTTGAATTGTTTTTAAACTTACAGAACACAGACTCTGTATATTAATAACTTTAATCCAACTTGGCCAATCAAACAAACATGTTTAACATTATGCTCTTTGTTCAGTTAATCAAGAGAATAAAAAACCATAACATCTCCTCAAAATCAAGGCAGCCAAACAGAAGCATAGAAGGGATTTTGAAAGGTTAACAGTAGAAAGTGCATTTGTGAATGTTCACTTCCAACTGGTCACAGCACTATTACCTAATAGGATCTATAGAAGATTTTCTACGCTCCTTCTCACGTTGAGGAATGGGTCTCCACGAGAAATGAAGGCTCCACCAAAAACCTCCTACTGAGAAGCTACCAGTGCCTCCATATTGCAAGGTTTCTTTATCTAGAAGGTCAATTTCTGGACAAAGAACATTGCGACGATCTTCTGCTATTCGAGACAACAGTGGTTCTAGCCTGTCAAATACTTAACATATTAGTAAAAATAGATGGTAATAAGGCATTATTAGAATATAAAAAGTTAACAAACTGTGACCAATAAAACAATCATGTTAAGACAGATATTATATTCTAATATATACAGCCTTAATGATAAAGTGTCAAAACTTAGTGTTCATGTTAATCAAACCTTCTAGTATTATCAGATTTTTGTTGAAGGCAATTTCATACTATCTTATTAATTGCCCTTGCAACTTTTTCGCTAAACTGATCTCTTACTACTTAACTCTTTTCTTGAATTAAATTCGCCCCACATGGTGCAGAAAAGTAGGATGTAAAAATCCATTCATTTCATTTGAATTTAATTCACACATAAACATATATTTGTTAATATGATCATTTTTAGAGAAGAAAATTCATGTTTGCTTTCTCTAAAAGTAAATATCTATCCAAGTCAAGATGTTAATATTTCTTCAACAATTCGCCAGCTGACATAGATAGAGGTATAGTATATTATCATTCAATATGTATTAATATTACCATGATAAAACATCAATAAGATATTGATTATTGTATTCACTGTCACCAAATATTCAGAAAAAAGCCAAGGATTTCCTATACACGCTTATCACTATTTGGGCAACCTGTTGCCAAGAGTATTCAGTGGGACTAAGCTATTGCTTTTCTGCCTTTAATTGGAGTAACCTATCACATGTTTTTCATATACATGTATTATCAAGTACTTACCAGCCAGGACCTGCTTCACAATGAGAATCTAAGAATATTAAAACATCTCCAGTTGCTGGTTTAGCACCTTCAATTCTAGCTCTAATTAATCCACATCGTTTACTAGTACGAACTATTTTAACAACACCATCTGACCATGTTTCAGCAACATACTTTTCTAGTTTAATACCCAGTTCAGCTATAAAATTATATTGTTGAATTATAACATGATGGGTAAATGCCAAATGGCGGCGCAAACAATGTTCATAAACCAGGGATAGATCTTACATTTATTCACATCAACAGAAATATGGTACCCATAATAACTAATATTTAAAGGGACAGATTAGACATTTCAGGTGTTTGATTTGAGTCTTGAATGTATGTAAATAGTAGTTAAAGTGCTAGAAACTAACAAAAATTAGGGCTGCAACCATTCACTGATGAAACGTGATTCTTTCCTTCTTATTGAATCGTTGCAGTCCTAAAATAAATCATATTATTCCTTAACAAGTGGTTGCCTAGCAAGATACGCCCACTTTCCTGATCCATTTTCAGTATATCAAGGGCAGTCACCTATCTGTATCAAATCATACCAAAAATCTAATTTGTGCAAGATATTGTTAATTTAAACAAAGACACATTATTTAATAAAATTCTGACATAACTGTCACCTCTATCGCCAACAAATTTTGATGCATTTTTACTGAGTCATGGGAAATAACTCAAATTCCGTTGATCGAAAAATTGTCAAATTATCATTATAAATGATCATACCAAATTTCATTTAAATCGGACGAAAACTGTAGTCTATTGTGTTCACAAACAAATTTTGACACATTTTTCATAAATCAAGGGCAATAACTCAATAACCATTCATCGAAAGATAGCCAAATTCGAACTTGTCCAAGATCTCATCATTATATATATTCACACCAAACTTCATTGAAATTGGATGAAAACTGTAGTCTCTATTGTGTTCACAAACAAATTTTGACGCGTTTTTCATAAGTCAAGGGCAATAACTCAAAAACCGTTCATCGAAAGATAGCCAAATTCGAACTTGTCCAAGATCTCATCATTATAAATATTCACACCAAATTTCATTGAAATTGGATAAAAAATGTAGTCTCTATTGTGTTCACAACCAAATTTTGACGCGTTTTTTATAAGTCAAGGGCAGTAACCAGTAACTCAATAACGGACATAGGTGACGACAATATACGTCCACATTATAATGTGGGCATATAAAAAATGGCTCAAACTAGGAATTACCCTTTTATTTCAGTATGTCTTTTCTATATAAGCTTATATGTCCAATATGACATTTTTTGACTTTCATAATTATGGACACACATCGATTTGAACTTTAAGATGTTAACAGTGAACTGTAAACACTAATACTCATTAGCTTAGCCGAAAAATGCCAATTTTAGAGACTAAAATACAATTGGTCAAAGAAATGGCGAACCAGCCACCATAAATCGCCTTTGGTGTACTTACGCCTATCACTAAAATCATCCAGTAATATCACTTCTTCTAAATATTCTGGTGGAGATCTATTTATAACACTATGTACTGTACGTAACAATGGAGACCAGGCTTCATTATGAAAAATTATAACCACACTGGCTTTAGGCAAAACTTTTGGATATGTGATTGCTTTACATCTAAAAGAAAAATATAATATTACTGATATGGGTAAAAAGCTGTAATAAGGTACCAGTAATTAAGTAATGCAGTTTTTGTTTATAAATAGAATATGAAACAAAAGTTAGGACACAAATAGTTTCAATTTAATTTTCTATACCACTCCTGATAGAATTGGCAACTGTTCATCATAATAGGCCTTTTCCTATCAGGCTACTAGTACAGGATTTAAGATTTATTAATCTAACAAAAGAGTGGTCACAGCAGCCCGGTCGCCAGGAATGAATTGGTGCTGGGGCTCAGATTTTAAAAGCCCAGAGAACAAAATTCTGACAACTTTGAGGAGACAAAAACGTATCAAAATCTATATCTTTTTGATTTTGTACAAAGGTACCGGTACTGTAGATGATTAAATCTTTTCCTAACTGAAGAAGGTTTTGCTGGGGCCCAACCCCCACGCAATATATTCTTAATTCATATTAAGATCATTATAAATTTAGAAATTTTCAACTGAACTTGATCTGTATCTACTCACTTAGGATCTCTAACATCTCTTACTGCCCGATCGAGGGCTATCTTGTCACTTGCAACAATGTTGAAGGCTTCTTTAGGCATCAAAGCATCAGCTCTTTTCTTTTCTTCTCCTTCAAGTCGCACTGGCTCTCCATATTCCCCTGGTCCTGAACGAGATCCTTCATTTTTCTGATACTCTAAGAATCTTCTTTTCCTCAAGGACAAGACATCATCTTTTGTTTTCCAACTTGACAAGTCAGACCAATTCTTGTATAAAAAATAACAACCAAATAAAAACGTTGACAATGTGAGATATGTCCAAAATTTGTTTCGTCGTCGAAAAGTTATCCTCATCTTATTGTTCTATATGATGAAATGTTCAAGGCACTTGTTTGTAGGACGGAAGAAATGAAAATAACAAGAGCTTGTCACCGGTTTTCTATCTTAACTTGCCATAATGTGTGACGTAGAAAGTAGGTCAAAATAATTACCACGTAGGTGATAATTCACGAAACGAAATATTTTAAAATTCAAATTACATTATCATTTCATAACATTATTCGCTTTATCATTACACCATATTGACGAAAGTTGTTATTCAATAAAATTTGAAGATTCATTTTTGATGACAATCGTTCTAGGAAAATTTATTCTTTTTTTTCGTTTCGTATTCAAATTTTCTGAAGTATGAATTTTAAAATACAGGTATTATAAAGGTGTGATGTCAGGGAAATTAGCAGACGATGTTTTTTTTATTATCATTTTTTCTTGGGGCACTGTACAACGTGTAACATAAAATAACCTAAAGGCAGAGTAAAGATTGCAATCCAACCGAATATAAACGATAAAATCAAGCAGAAACGATAAGAATTAAACATACCTGAAGCATAAAGTAAATAATGGTTTTTATTAAACGCAAATAATAACAAACGGTAAATTTCTTTTATGTACCTATCGTTCATCTGAGCAGAATAAATAGAATAAAAATATTATCATTACAATATCAAACCTTATGAATGAATGAAATGAGATGAAACCTATTTGTCCAACTTTTCTGTACCATGTGGGCTCACGAAGACGGACAACGCCATGCAATGAGGGATATTTTGCCAGGACAGGGGCATTAGCCTCTTTTTCGATTTCCAACTGTGAAGGATCTTGAACGTACACGATCAGTAGCCTAGCACATGGGGCCTCGGTTTAATGTCCCATGGATCCAAAAGACAATTAATAGGCTACGGTACGTTTTTTGATCATTCTTAAAACTAACTGAACATTACTAAGTTTATCAGGACTTGTAAATCTCCCACTACCAGTCCTTAAACATCACCTACTTTCAGTCCACAACCAGTCCCTCAACATATCATACCACCAGATCAACATCTACTACCAATCATATAACATCCCATATTACTAGTCCAACAACTTCCCCTCTCTACAAGTCCAAAAACATTCCTCAAAACCAGTCCTACAACATCCCCTATTACCCGTCCAACAACTTTCACTAGCGGTACAACAACCTCTCCTAATAATAGTCCTAAAACATCGCATAGTAGCAGCCCAACAACATATACCTACAACATCACCTTAATCAAATCCAATAACACCCCCTACTACCAGTTTACCAGCATCTCCTACTACAAGTCCAACAAACCCCATAAATACTACTCCTGCAACGACTACTACCAGTTCGACTTGAGGTAAGATAATGTTGTAGGACTAACTAGTAGTAGACGATGTTGATGGACTTGTAGTAAGCGAAATGGTCGGACTGGTAGTAGTGAATGTTGTTGGATTGGTAGTAGAGGGGGTTGTAGGACTGTTAGTGGGGGAGGTTGTTTGTTGGGTTTTTGGGGATGTTGTAGGACTGGTAGTCGATGGTAAGTTGGTGTACTGGTAGTAAGGGGAAGTTGTTGGACTGGTATATGGAAATATTGTGGTAGGGGATATTACATGTCTGATTGTGAGGGATATGGTTGGACAGGAATTAGTTGAAGTGGTTATAAACTTTTAGCAGAGATGCCGACTGACTGGTAGTAGGGATTGTCGTTGGACTGGTAGATGGAGATAGTGGCGGACTAATGGTAGGGGATGTTACAGGACTGGTAGTAGGCAATATTGTTGGACTGGTAGTGGGTGATGTTGTTTGACTCGTAGAAGGTATGTTTTAGGACTGGTAGTGGAGACGTTGTTGGACTGGTGGTAAGAAATGTTGTTGGAGTGGAAGAAACAGAATATGTTGTTGGACATTTTACCAAGATTACTAATATTTCTTTTGGAAACCAATAATGACAAACTTTATCAACACTAGAATGTGTGAAGACAATTTTTATACGCCCACATCTCTCTATGTGGACGTATATTGTCGGCACCCCTGTCCGTCCGTCCGTCAACATTTGCTTGTAAACGCTCTAAAAACTAAAGTTTTTGATGGAATCAAATGAAATTCGATATGTGTATACATATTCATAAAACGAAGATCAAGTTCGAATTTGAGCTATTTTCGACCGTTAGAAGCAGAGTAATTGCCCTTGCCCCAAAATCTTGAATATGCTATTACTCTCTTAGTTTTCAATCGATTTTGATGAAACTTAAAATGGATGTTATTGGACCTAAATCGAAAGGTTTAAGAAAGTTTAGTTTACTTCTGATTGAATTTAAGGCTTTTTCAAGATTTAGGCCTCTTACGTCAGTTTTGATGAGTTATCGCCCTTTAACCTCTATACAGTAAGTGCTTTTATCAACATCATTTGCTTGTAAACGCTCTAAAAACTAGATTTTTTGATGGAATCAAATGAAATTCGGTATGTGTAGACATATTCATAAAACGAAGATCAAGTTCAAATTTGAGCTATTTTCAACCGTAAGAAGCAGAGTTATTGCCCTTGCCCCAAAATCTTTAATATTTACCATCCGCATGCCGCGGTGGGCGTATATGGCTGTGGTCCACTATCTTTTGGGATACAATTTATGATTCTTTTTGAGTAATGTATATTTTATTTTGATTTAATTTAATTTTCATGACAATAACCTTTCATTTCATCATTATCTCACTTATTGTTTTATTGAGGCCCAAGATCTAAGACTTTGTCAAATTTTGATGTTGACGGGCAAAGTAAGCACAGCAATTTGGCCACGAGGCTGATTAGGTTGTGTTATTCTCAATCAGAAACATTATGTTTATGTCTATCAAAAAACCAAATATATCTAGTGTTGTATTTCCGTTGTAATGTATATAATTTATTGTGATATCATTCCCTTATCAAACTACAGCGTTTACAAAAATGCAAGAGTATGATATAAAGGTGCTGTAACATGTAAAGAACACATCATGCACACTTCTATTTTATAAATATTTTCTAAACGGTCATTTTGGCCCATTTATGAAATATAATCTCGAAATTGTTTCCAAAACTGATCAGCGTAAAATTAAGAACTGAATTTAAGAATAAGTAGATGAGGTTGGTTAACGTTTAACCTAGCTCGGTACAAAAATCTCACGATGATAGGCCTATATTCTTTTTTACGTCTGATATCACGATAATGTCGCTAATATTGTCCAACTTTAAAATTTTGACACCAAAATTACTAAATTACTACGGGTGCCTTAGAGGCAAAGTTATGAAAAAAATATAGTATCGAGGATAGCGGCCGTTTTGAATTTCTCAAGTGGAAATATGTCCAGAAAGGCTATTTGATGCAGAAAAAAAAATAAAACATTTTATGTTCTGCAAAGCATACTTCTGTTTAAATTTAATATTCAAGTCAAGGGAGATAAATCTAACCGGTCTTTAGTGTAGTAGACAGCAAATACATTATACGAGAGGTTTTTAATTTTTTTCTTTCAGGTTCAGGATCCCTGATCGAATGCGTTACCCCCTTCCCTCTATGAATCCTTACTATTTCGTGATTTTCTCAAAGTTTTTCCAGCAATCTGGAGAATATAGCCTGACTAAATTATAGATTTAAATTATACTGAACGGATAAAGAAACGTCGCAAAGAACAGAAATACTGAATTGTTTATTCAAATTTCAATAAAACAATAGATAATTGTCAGAAAACAACAATATTTGGCACAAAGGATTGTTTTGAGTGTCGTTCAAGTTATTGCTATGATCACGTGATCCTCACAGATGGAGTTGAAAGTCAGTATCTGGTGTGTCCACCTTGTGCGTTGATAACGGCCTGGCATCTTCTGTATATGGAGAGGCACAAACGATTTACAGACGCCATTGGAATCTGCGCCAAGACTCTTAGGAAAGCTGGATTGAGTTCTGCTGCATTTCTTGGAAGCGGTAGGATCTGGTCTCTTTCAACCGCACACTTCTTCGCCACACCTTGCCATCCGCGGTGGAAATGCAGTACCGAGTCTCTGAGAACACGTGAATCCTCCACTGCTGATGCCGCCAATGCTGACGATGATGGGTAGTGAGCACCGGACTCCTGTATGGGTGGCGACAAGACAGGATCTAGAAGGCGATTCGATTTCGAACGGTATTGGAACTGATGGGTCGCTGATGGTGGCCAATGGTATGACGAGCTGTCTGTGCTGCTGTGGTGTATCTGTCATGCAGATGTTGCCGCATGATATAGCGATCTTTTTTGGTGTTATCAGTCCTGTTGGTGGTGTTATAATTAATCCGAAGTCTCTCAATGGGTCGTATACTACAGTTAACTTGAGGACCTTGTCCGGCATTTAATCGTCCGATGGCTTGTTCACGTTGTTGGGGGTTTAGACGTGCCGTGAGCTCGCTGTCTTCACACCAATTGAATTCTCAGGAGTTTTGTTTTTATACAGAACTCTGTTACGTGTTGAACGTACACCTCGATTTACCCCAGCATCACTTACAACTTGCTCCCACGGCCACCTGACAGTTCCCCACTCTTAATTCGAACACAACCGAAATTATTAGTTGAATGTCATAAACTGGCCTCTAATCTAAAAATACAACGCTTCTTTATCTGTTCAGTATATAATTTCCACTATTTTGAGACTAGACTACAAAGTTCCTCATAACTACCCAAAAGTTCAAAATTTCCCCTAGGTTGAAAATCCCCGATATCCACAACCGAATGAGAAATCTGGTCAGAATACTGCTCTTCGAATCACCTGGCGATTCAGAGAAATATTGACCGGAGTGAACCGCTCATATGGAAAGTAAATGGGGCTCATGCTGACTTTTAGGTTCCGTCAGTCAGGTGTTGGACACCGAGCTGACCGTAATACATAATATATATATATACAATAGAGGAATTTCGGGGCTGTGAAATTATGCCAGAAGCGTCGATTTATTCATGTTATCAATTGAATATTTTAAAATACAATACTTAAAACACTTGACGAGTTTGATACGAGTTCAGAATTATCAGTGGTTAGGAATTGTCAAAGGCTTTCAATGCGAATTAATCAGATAAAATTAATATCCGAATCTTTCAAAGTAGATTTGAATCTGAAACCTCACGTGACTTAAGTTGATACGAATTTAAGAAGGTAAATGAATGAAACACAATAAGGTTTAGCATACGATTGTGGGAAACTTGGGAATTAGGTAATCAAAGGGGCTACAGAATTGTGCCTTTAAGAGTGTTTACAAGATAAAATTGAACGGGTTTTTAAGAACAAGGGCATTAACTCATACAAAATATTTTTCAATTTTTCTGATTTTCGATAGGGTTTATCCTTGGGCGATAACGAAGACACATACCAATTTTCATCTAAATCCGTCATGAATTGCACCTTCTAGAGTGTTTACGAGCGTTTCGAGAACAAGGGCAATAACTCATAGTAAATATTTTTCGATTCGTCTCATTTTCAATTGGGTTCATCCTTGGGTGACTACAAACAACCATACCAAGTTTCGTCGAATTCAGTCAAGAATTGTCTTGTAAAGTGTTTACGAGCAATTGTGGACGGACGGACCGACGGAAAGAGCTGACGGCAATATACGCCCCCCATTTCATGTGGGCGTATAAAAAAAAGACCTGTAAATCATTTAATGTTTTGTTCTCTTGGCATTTTAAAACTGATAAAATTTTAAAAACAACAATTTTTTATGGAATGGCCAAGTTTAAAGTAAGGTTCAGTAACATTTAATACTCTTCTCCCTCTTCTTCTTCACCCTCAACAGAGTCAACACCAACTTCTTCATAATCCTTCTCGAGGGCAGCTAAATCTTCTCTGGCTTCAGAGAATTCACCTTCTTCCATACCTTCACCAACATACCAATGGACGAAAGCTCTCTTGGCGTACATAAGATCAAATTTATGATCAAGACGAGCCCAGGCTTCGGCAATAGCAGTGGTGTTGCTCAACATACAAACGGCTCTCTGTACTTTGGCTAAATCACCTCCTGGTACAACAGTTGGTGGTTGGTAATTGATACCGACCTTGAAACCAGTTGGACACCAGTCGACAAATTGGATGGTTCTCTTGGTCTTGATGGTAGCAATAGCAGCATTGACATCCTTGGGAACAACATCACCTCGGTACAACATACAACAAGCCATATATTTACCATGACGGGGATCACATTTGACCATCTGGTTGGCTGGTTCAAAACAAGCATTGGTAATTTCAGCCACCGATAGTTGTTCGTGGTAAGCTTTCTCGGCTGAGATAACTGGGGCATAGGTAGCTAATGGGAAATGGATACGTGGGTAAGGTACCAAGTTAGTCTGGAACTCAGTAAGATCGACGTTCAAAGCACCATCAAATCGGAGAGAGGCAGTGATTGAACTGACGATTTGACCGATAAGTCGGTTCAAGTTGGTGTAGGTTGGTCTTTCAATGTCCAGATTTCTTCGGCAGATATCGTAGATGGCCTCGTTATCAACCATGAAGGCGCAGTCGGAATGTTCCAGGGTGGTATGGGTGGTGAGGATAGAGTTGTAGGGTTCTACCACTGCAGTTGAAACTTGGGGAGCTGGGTAAACAGCAAACTCAAGTTTGGATTTCTTGCCATAGTCGACACTCAATCTTTCCATAAGGAGAGATGAGAAACCAGATCCGGTTCCACCACCGAAGGAATGGAAGATCAAGAAACCTTGAAGACCAGTACATTGATCAGCCAGCTTCCTAATTCTGTCAAGGACTAAGTCAATGAGTTCTTTTCCAACGGTGTAGTGACCTCTGGCGTAATTGTTGGCAGCATCTTCTTTACCAGTGATAAGTTGTTCTGGGTGGAAGAGTTGTCTGTAGGTACCAGTTCGGACCTCATCTGGAAAAGAATAGGCACAAGTTTAAGACATAAAATAAATATATTTTAATAATTGTAATTTACGAAATGTTCTAAAAAAAAAAACCAGTGAAATCATTGATATTTGTAGTGGTGGAATTTTGGATTAGATTGAGAGATAAAGGACATCATCAATACTACTCACCAATGACAGTTGGTTCCAAATCAACAAAGACAGCTCTTGGTACATGTTTACCAGCACCAGTTTCACTGAAGAAAGTGTTGAAGGAATCATCTCCACCTCCAATAGTTTTATCAGAAGGCATCTGACCATCAGGTTGGATACCATGTTCTAAACAGTACAACTCCCAACAGGCATTGCCCATCTGGACACCGGCTTGACCAACATGGATAGAGATACACTCACGCTGAAATTAAATTGGTATGATAGATGGTATATATTTAACTATTAACCTTTAGCACTCTTTTTTGTTATTGAAATAAAGCGAAATGGAATATTAAAGACACATTAATACAACTTTGATTGTTAAATCCCTAAGTCATGACTCATTTTACTTATTCTAGAACCAACCAGATTCGGATTCTACTGTACATCGACTATGTCTGCCAATAAACATTACGGTGTTCAAAACGATATGTGTATAATCGATATAAGAATGGATACAAAATGCCGTCTAAGGACACCTGTTGCTAATTGTAACAGCTGATCACAAAACTCGTTCTATATTGTAGCTAATTAGACAATAACCAGTCTTCAAATGTCCCCTTTGTTATATTTAAATAAGATATTTTAGAGTAATTTTAAATGCAGATTTAAGTTGGTGAGATGGCAATGTATAGCTTAATATCGGCCCACTGATAACGACCCTAACTAACATTACCTGTATGCATTATATTGTTTGAAATGACGTCAATCTAGTTGTATTCACCAAGTGGAGTGATCCAGTATTTATGTCACGATCGGTCAGGTTGTTAAACTTGTTTAACCATGCCCTAATTTAGACTACATTGTCAACTTGCCAATATAGCGGGTCAAACGGATTTAAACAATTTCAAAAAGATTTTTAAAAAGGATAATTCTTAACTAAATAACTATGAGATTCACAGTTCATTTCAAATTAAGACCGGGAATACCAATAGTGTGCCCTATACCGGCTTCATTGGATTGACCTCAATAAACAGTTTGAAAACGTGCAGACGATCGATAAGGAAAATGGCGCCCAGTCAACGGAAAACTATTATCATGAATCACGTACCGTACATTTCAAATATTTCAAACAAGAAAAATACGTGATGTATTTTGTGGTATGACTCATTTTATCACCATTGTTATAATAGTAGGCTATAAGTCTACAAGTTTTATATTACAGTCTCCCACTTATGTGACCTTTGTGAAAATAAGACGACATTGAAATTCTATAGACAATTACGCATCAAATAAAACCAATTGATAACAATGGTATATCATAAGATATCACAATCAAAATCGAAATAATTGCATTGATTGAAGTTAAGAACAAGATCCAGAAGCGTTTCCAAAAAATACCAATTGATCCAGATACATTAAGTATGAGCATTTTTAAAAAACTATGTATTCTGGCTCCATTCGAAGAATTCAATCGTAATAGAAAACAATACTCACCATTTTGTAAGATTAAGTGGTAGATTTTCAACTGAAGAAAAGTAGAAAAATATCAGGCAGACCAAACCCTCACAGTACAGCTGTAATGTAGCTCGAGTGAGACTGTGTCAACTTGTGACTAGCGAGCGGCAAATTTGATATATATACCCCAGCAAGCCATGTTGCTATAGACGCTTTTGTTTGATTGGTTGAATCAAACGGTATAAAGAGAAACCAACCTATCACGTATGTTGTTAGTAACGGTTGCTGAAATAAAGTTGCCACGTGACTCATGTTGTAGTGTACTGCATGTTAAATCTTGTCCATGTCATTATTCAAAATTGTTGCCAAAAAGACCTGTTGATAAAAAGATGACAACAATTTTAAAGAAAGATAGATTAGCTTATTTTAATTTTTCTAACATTTTGGCCTATATTTAGTCCTACAGACCAATCAAAATGTTTACAAAATCGTATTCTATCTTTTTTTTAAGAATTGAATCATTAAAGTTCTCCAAAATAGTACTGAGACAACCCAAGAAAAAATTGAGAGAGAATTGGAAAGTATTATTTCTTGTGAGGTATATTTGAAGGAATTATGTGATTTTCGTTTAATTTTAGTACTTCTGAAGATTTTTACATAATTCAAGGCGCAAAATTAACTCCCGAAAATAACGATTAAATATTATTGATACGACGTAGATCAAAGCAGGCCAACAATTTTAAGCTCTGTTACAAAAAAAACAGAAAAAGAAAGGTTTTCTGGTGTCAAAAAGAAAAAAAAATGTATTTGTGAACAATGGGTCTAATCAAATTTGATTATTTGACGAGCAGTCATTCATTATTTGACAACTGTTATTTGTTTACGTTGGTAACCAATGCCAACTTGTAACTTAGTAAGGGGTATTTGAAGGATTGGACATGGATACGGGTAGAGTAAATTCTATACCCGTGATATCGTGATTGTATTAGTGAAACTTTGAAAGAATCTTAATTGTTGTCTGTTTATAGCAACATGCCCTCACAAACTTAACTAAGGCCAATAGACCAACCAACAGGACAGGGGTTTATTATGACTATAAACTTAATCTTTTGTAACTTGAACACTTGGAAATAGGGCCTAGGCCTATAGGACTGTTAGTATTATTTATGGTGGGGGAAGGGGGCACAAATTTTCTAATGATGCTAGCAGGAGAATACATCTAGCGATTTTGGATATGGCAGGAAAATAGATTCTGCTTTTTTTATTGTCCAGGGTCCCTAACTATACATTACTGAACCCATAGGCTACAAACCAAACACAAGGAGTAAGTCAGGAAAATAGATTCTGCTCTTTTTATTGTCCAAGGTCCCTAACTATACGTTACTGGACCCATAGGCTACAAACCAAACACAAGGAGTAAGTCGATATTGCCATTTTATGCTCCGGTCAAACCATACAGGTGGTACCACTTTTACAATCCTATTGAGATTTGGCTTAGGCCTATTGAAGATGCTTTTGTGATGTTAAAGGGACACGATGCGTCATTCGACCTATTATAATTTAGTCTCAGAAACGGACATTTTTTGCTAAATAATCAGGAATGGTATTTAAAGCTCACCGTCAATATTTTAGTCTTAAAGTCCATGTGTGTCCAGAATTATCCGAATGTTAAAGACACTTTGTGATATATAGAAAAGACATAATTATATAAAAATAGTGAGTAAAATTCCAACTTAAAAGTAATTAAAAGTAAGGAATTATGCGATTTTCGTACATTTTTAGTACTTCTGAAGATTATTTATAATATTCAAGACTCAAATCAATACCCCAAAATGGCGCATCTGTCCCTCTAATCTGAAGTTCATGCTGTTAAGATCTCTAGGATTTCAGTGAAGAGGTAAATACAAATAAAACATCACAGGCGCCAAACTGAACCTTAACTGAGAGTGCACAACCCATACCCGATCGCGAAGCTTTCTTTTCGTTCTTAAATGTCTAATGTATTTTTCCCCTTTGACAATTCTCTACATACCACCGTATTATTATTCCAAGGCAATATAATGGAAAATTGACTATCATCAACACTGACAAATTCTCTTAGCCCAGAAAGCAGGTTGTTGCCAAGATCAGACAATGACGTTTGTCCATGATGTCGACCGAAAAAATTTTTATTGTATTTGATAACTTGCAACTTTGATTTCACAGTTTTATAAGTACTAGAGAACTAATATCATCGTATAACTTGCGATGCAGTATGCAGTGTTTTGGGAGCCTGTCTTTTCGATCCAGAACGAAGCCTACAATCATTTTCTTACCAAACAAGATAACAAAAAATCGAGTAAGATCGGGACTAAATTAACCTTTGTTGAGGTTGAAATGGCCTTATAATATGTTTTGATACATGAAAAAGATGGTATTAGCAATCGTCCCTTCTATACATCTGAAAATGATCCATATTTGTACTGTGTAGCAATCTGGTAAGTTAAATTCGTATCCAGGGTCCAGCTGAAAATGGTACATAATATGATGTTATGCCACTAGCACTTTATGAATCTCAAATTACAGGCAAAGGGTCATAAAAATGTACAAAATCGGCAAAGTGATACTCTCAGTTTAATTAATATGTTGACGTGGTATATTCGATGGATGGGAGTTATAGTGACGTCAGTAACGTTATTGACTAGATTTCTGTGATAATGAACTACATTACTGATAATTATAGATACTTTATTAACAGACTAAAAATAACTTTTAATACACATAATAAACACGTTACGATTAATATTCTTCGTTTTCATCTTCAGCGTTCAACTCAGCTGTATCCGTGCCGACTTCCTCATAATCGCGCTCAAGAGCAGCCAAATCTTCTCTAGCTTCAGAGAATTCACCTTCTTCCATACCTTCACCTACATACCAATGGACGAAAGCTCTTTTAGCGTACATGATATCAAATTTATGATCAAGACGCGACCAAGCTTCAGCAATAGCAGTGGTGTTGCTCAACATACAAACAGCTCTCTGTACTTTGGCTAAATCCCCTCCCGGTACAACAGTTGGTGGTTGATAGTTGATACCAACTTTAAAACCAGTTGGACACCAGTCGACGAATTGGATGGTTCTTTTGGTCTTGATACTGGCAATAGCTGCACTGATGTCGCTGGGAACAACATCACCTCGATACAACATACAGCAAGCCATGTATTTACCATGACGAGGATCACATTTGACCATCTGGTTAGCTGGTTCAAAACAAGCGTTAGCTATTTGGACTGCATTAAGTTGTTCATGGTAAGCCTTCTCGGCCGATATAATGGGTGCATATGTAGCCAAAGGGAAGTGGATACGTGGATAGGGTACCAAATTCGTTTGAAATTCTCCCAAATCCACGTTCAAGGCCCCATCGAATCGGAGAGAAGCCGTAATAGAACTTACAACCTGTCCTATTATACGATTTAGGTTGGTGTATGTGGGACGTTCTATGTTCAAGTTACTCTTACAAATATCGAACAAAGCTTCGTTATCTACCATAAAGGCACAGTCGGAATGTTCTAATGTAACATGGGTGGTAAGTATCGAGTTGTATGGTTCAACAACAGCTGTTGCTAGACTCGGAGATGGATACACCGCTACCTCAAGTTTAGTTTTCTTGCCGTAATCCACACTCAGCCTTTCCATAAGTAAAGAAGTAAATCCCGAACCAGTTCCGCCACCAAATGAGTGGAAGATCAAGAAACCCTGAAGTCCAGTACATTGATCAGCCAGTTTCCTGGTTCTATCAAGTACCAAATCTATGATTTCTTTCCCAACAGTATAGTGACCTCTGGCGTAGTTGTTGGCAGCATCTTCTTTACCAGTGATAAGTTGTTCTGGGTGGAAGAGTTGTCTGTAGGTACCAGTTCGGACCTCATCTGGAAAAGAAAAACGTAATACTTAAATAGTAGCCTATAAAGCCTAATAATACTTTGCTCTAATGTTTTCATCTTTTTAAAGCATATTGTACAGGTTTAACCCAAGAGAAAGGCAGTAGATAGACTAGGGAAAAATCACACAATCAGACCTTCCATTTGACAAAATTATTTTTGATCATACACTCACCAACAACATTAGGTTCTAAGTCCATAAATATTGTTCTTGGTACATGTTTACCAGAACCAGTCTCAGCAAAGAAAGTATTGAAGGAATCATCTCCACCTCCAATAGTTTTATCAGAAGGCATCTGACCATCAGGTTGGATACCATGTTCTAAACAGTACAACTCCCAACAGGCATTGCCCATCTGGACACCGGCTTGACCAATATGGATAGATATAACTTCACGCTGAAAGTTAATAATAAGTTAAAAATATTTCTGTTAATGATTTGAATCAGAAGAAATGCTTAGCTGATACGAACAGAAAATTATTGGAAATACGCCTGTAAATGTAGTTCTGTCCCACTACCACATTGTTAGAAATGAAGGCTGTAGCCTCACCCATCTATTCGTTGCCGATTTCCATACACCATGTATATTAATGCATACGGCTTTTGGCACCTGGAATCAAGGTTTATGCCCCCTAATGACTTGAAATTTAATGTTTATGACAGTCCCTCAGACCCACATTACTGTTTGCAAATTCAAAAGAATGATATAGGCATTTGGTTGAAATGTGATATTTGACTCGAATTCCAGATTAACGAGAATGAACATAACGCACCAATCCATTGATGCATGCAGTAAGTATATTCTAAAATATTAACTTACCATTTTCCTTTTTATGATGAATGTCAAAGAATATAAACGTTAATGCTGTAAAAAGCGTATCAAATGCTCACGCAATAGCTTTAAAGCAGCTTAGGTGAGAGCGATGATAATAATAAAAAGGGGGTAGTAGTCTTGTGTTTTTATATACTTTGGTCCACTATTATCTTTGCCACGAGTTACGTTGAGTCATACTAGATCCTTGTTATCAGTATCAGTGTAACTATTATTCTGTCATATTTTAAAATAGATAACTGAATCATGAATGAATTAAATGAAAGAATGAACATGTTGAACTAAATTAAGATTGTCCGAAATATCTACGAATTTCAAGAATAATTGTCTGTTCTAGACTATGGTTTAAGCCATATTGTACCTCTCAAATAGGAATTGCTGTCACAGAAAATATGTTTGAGCCTAATTCGTCTGGAGCAACAAGCGCGTTGTGTGCAATAAATTTCGCAAATACAAAGACACAATTTCAGATTTGATTGTCGAAAGACTGTGGCATAGACCTACGCAGTCGGAAGCACACTAGAAATTCGTGTTTTTCTTTTGACTTTTTTAGTGCACTCCTTTGGATCTGAATCCATGACAGAGGGAAACCAAGAAATTAAGCGTTCTTTTTCTCCAATTCTTTCGGATTAGAGTCAAAACAGATTGAATATTTTTTGTCACAAGATACAAACCATTTCCTTTGGTAATATATTTATAAATAAATCACTGACTCAAAAAATGGAAATTCAGAATGAACTATGAGTATTACTGATAAAAGGGAGGGAACTCCATACAGATTTTTAATGAATACGTGGCGGTTTCAAAGCATGAGGTCATTATGACTCAAATATCGAGCGAATTGATGATCCAACTTTCTAGATCAATCCATGGACGTTTAGAGCGTGTTTCACTCATTGATCAACATTTGCCTTACTGAATAGTAAAAATAAAACAGTGACGGAATCATTTTCGGGCTTTTATATATCATAAAATATACAAATACTTAATAATTCCGATAGTTTTAATGACACACTAAGAATATGACGGTTATACGGAAAAATATAATACCGGTACATGATAAAGCAAGTTGGGTTGTTATTGATGGTGATTATTTATGATACCATATTATATAGAATTGAATTTTGGGTTTAAAATGTAAGTGACCTTGGAAATCGGGATGAAATGATGGAGAATCATTTCCGTCTAGTATGATCGATGATAACCTGATTATTTCATGTCTACATCGGGTTTTTGTCTGTTTGTCGACTTACATAATACTATTTGAATAATTATATATGTATGTTTTTTTCTGATTTCACTTTGTTTCATAGTCCTACTATGTTTTTAAAACTATTTATCGGAATAAATATTGACCTGTATAGAATGATTCAGATATAGGCTATTATTAGTCAGAAGTCAACGTGGAGTCAAAACATTATACCGTCATAGTTTAAAGATGTAAAGCTATATTATTGATTAATTAAAAATTTAAAGCTTCACTGTAACGCGTGTCGCTTGCAGGACAGGGCATATCTGCCTTTGTGAAACATCTGCGAATTGGATAGTGAACATCGCATTGCAGAGCTTATGATTTTTTATTTGGTTTATTTAATACAAGTACACAATAACCAACCAGAATTCTTACAGTTGCGTTTTTTCTTACCAATCGTACCTTAGTCTCAGACTTAGGCAGAGAATTTTTACTTACTAAGCCAATCAGTAATCGTGCCCACAACTCACTATCGAAATTTTAGCCTTCAAATCCACGTGTGTCCACAATTATCTGCGTTTGAAAGTTAAAACAGATACCATCATATATATAACAAAAACACAAGACAATATTATGGAATATAACACACTTCTTTAATAAGGTTGGGCACATAACGTTTCAACACAATATACACGTGTCATCATCAGATGTGTGACCAGACCAATAACCTTATTAAAGAAGTGTGTTATATTCCATAATATTGTCTTGTGTTTTTGTTATATGTGCTCCTCGCTTCTATATGTCGTTCAAATCTTATACCATCGTATAGAGAAATACATCTATAGAAATAGGAAAAGTACAAAGTTCTTCTGAAGATATTTACATATATTCAGGACTCAAATCAGCTCCCCATCTGTCAATTTCAAGCAACTTTTAACGACCAACAGCCTCTAAATAATGGAAATAACTTTATCTCAAGCGACCAATGAATGCTGAATTCCTATTTTCATTATTCATTAGTCATACATACTATCTATGGATACAATCTAATATAGAAGATAAGAAAATCAATAATTGGCAATATACCATACGTTATGTACAGTCTGAATTGGTTATTTATTCAGTATTACTTTGCTTATGTCATTTAATTTGTGACAATAGAGATCAGAAAGCGGTTCCATTTCCTAGGGATTTTAAACCAGGGCAACGAATCACCTAACAATCATCACATTCAGAGGGCTATTAATTTCAGTTCAAACGTAAAGCATGAAGCTCTATTTGATGCCAAAATACCACAGATTATATAATTCCAAATTCAGTCGGACGTCATCTGTTAATCATCAGGCCGGTTTCTTAAAAGTCTGCAAATTTGAAATTTCGAACTAATACTGGGGTGTACAGCACAGTCGTTCAAAAGTATAGCCCATATAACAGATACAAATCTTCTTAGAAACAAAGAAATGATTTTTAATTCATATGATTAGAATAGGTTTACTAATTCTAAACCACAAGTTATTCACATGCCTTCAGCAATTTTTGAATCTAGAATTATTTACCATGACGTCATCTATTAAAATCCCAACTTATTCTTCTCATCAATTATTTCAACCAATGGCGTTACAGTTGCTATGGTTACAAAGTTATTCACATCTCGCGACAACAAAACTCCAGCTTTTGACCTCATTACTCCACTGGACTTCAGCACAGCTCAAACGACGCATCATCAGTCGTATCGAGGTCGCCGAATTCTTTTTTCATCTGTCATTTTCGCTAGTTGCCTGTTTTTAAAACACATCATTCAAAATGGTGAGTGTTTGTTTGTTTTCTCTTTAAATATTTCAAAATTTTAATTAAGACACAGGTGGTTCTAAATGGCGATAAGAAACAACGGGAAGAGAGAATGGAGAAAGATTTAAACCACAGTCTCGTCTTTGTTTGAATAGGGAATTTTTGGCGCTCTTGTCACCGTCTTTGTCACACCCGACATATTTTATAAATGACCGAGAGGAAAGGAGTGTAAATTCATTTACCTACAGTTTTTTATATTAACATTTAGAGTATGTTTGGCATTAAATATTGTAAATTATGATTCAAATAATGATGATATTATCGCATTATTCGAATAATGTTAAACAGCAATGCAAACTAAATCGAAATACAAGAATGCGATTTAAACCATGTAAAAATGAGATCAGTCGTATTTTGTTCTAAGCCTCAAATTGAAATGAGAAAAGGGTGGAGTAGATGGTAATTATCATTATTTAGCGACCTTATAATACATGAACATGATGATAACATACAAACATGATACCACAATCGCATTGTTCATATAACAAATTCCATACATATTTTATACAGTGGCGTGACTAATTCCACTAGTTATAAAGTGTATAGAATCTGGTCTTCTATTAGATGGAAAGGTCAGACCAGAATATCGATTCAAACTGCCATTTCGATAGCCGCGTGTTCTACTTTTATGCCGGAATGATCATAATATATGTGACTAATGGTACTGAATAAGTCTCAAGCCCTCTATGGCTCTTTATTTGGTATTTGATAGTCGCGTCCTACTTCTATTCATATGAATGTCGAGGTTAACTGTATAACCGTTTAAAATTGTGTGCGGGGGCGTCCTGAACTTAAAACATTGGGTTTAAAAGATAAATTTTTAATACAAAAATAGGTCGTATATGTGGCCATAGTGGCCATAAATCAGTTTAAAGCTTTTATAGGGAATATTTGGTTTGGAATTTTTTAAAGAATGTCAAGCTGTTCTGTGACCTCCTTGGAAGGTGAACTAAACAAATTATCTTCAACCATTAACGATGACCCATGTACCAAATTCCATGTTCTACTTTATTTTATGGCTACAAAATAAGCTTCAGTCCCTCTGTAAATACCAAACAGGGACTGCCAAATTTCTTCGATTTTCCGCCAAATCTTTTATATGTGGTTCTGAAACTGATGCCAAGAGCTCCGGTAAGGTTCATTTCTAATTTATTTTTATCAGACATCCGGTGTTAATCAGATAACTAGAAAAATATTTCTTTAAAGAACTTAATAACATGGCACATTCACAACGAGAATTACTCGGATATTACCGATACATTTTTGAAATTCTAAAACAAATGTCTGACGAAATACAAATTTTTGTAGTCATTAAAATGATCGTTGAACAGTTAAAAAGCTAATACTTTCTGCACACAAAATTTAAAAGAAAATTAGATACACATGTGCAAGCATATTTTAACAGTTTTATAATTAGGTGAATAAAATCAGCAGCAATGTTTGATGACTGTGTTATACTTTATGTCATGTATAAACGTCTGAACTCGATATTGAATGATAGATTGAATTGCCTTCGGTTAGGGTGTAGTTATTATGAAATTAATTAGTTACTGCGATATAGTTGTATGTTCAAAATGAGAATATGAATTGAAGATAATTTAACACTCATTCATAAGAAAAAAAAATACATATGTAAATCAAGAGCAATATTTAGATATGATAAGTATCATAACCATGATAGACAAGTCTATGAGTCTTTTTGGGGATTATTCAAAGCTGCAGTAAGAATATCTGATAGAAATAAAATATATATACCTTTATTTAAAATCAAATTATCTGGACAGTTCACCATGTTTTCAACAATGAGCCATTAAAGACGGGTTGGGCCAGTTTTTATTTTCCATTGAACCATAATAAAGCCGCAGGGAATGTTAATTCGGTTTTGTAGTTTTGTCAGTCTGTAAGACTTTTCTATCTGGATACTCTTTTTTTTATCTTGTAGATAACTGGATACTCTACTACAACTGCTTTGAACATCATTCACGACTGATCGAGTTGACAAACATAGATTTTGCCGACGAATGATTAAGCTCTTAAAAGAAAGGCATGTTTTCAATAAATTTGTTGAGTAATTTTCAATCTAAGGTTATTACTCATACAGAAGAGTATCGATTGAATATTGATTCTGATTAAGCCGGTATTATTTATATATCGTCTTATCGTTATCACATCTGGCAAATTTTATACTCAATATTATTGTATTAACAATGTCAATATACACCATAGACAGCTGAGACAGCACTGAATAACATGTATTGTATTATCTAAAATCAATAACGGCTTATCACAGAAAATATGACTGATGGTCCAATAGTGTTTCTTAAATCATCAACAACAACGGAATAAAAGCGAGGAAAGACCTATACACATTCATGTAGCATCCATACTAAGATAGTCAAACGAATTTGACTGAAATAAGATAGAGACTTTTTAGTTTTTGTTACAGAATCCAAACAAGTGAAATGTGACACTTTCATAATCAATGGTTGAATCGCTTGGCTATAGTATATTTATACTTGTATATTAATATTAATATCAAGCTGGTACAGCCATCCATAATTAACTTGTGTTGGTTCACTCAGTTATTTAGTATCATATTTTCTCTCCATGACTCATCCTGCTGGTCATTTTACAGTCGTAAAACATAGACTGATATTGTTTTCTGACGCATACTTTATTCCGACTTTCCAATATACTGATTAATATGTGTCGAACATTACATCTTTCAACTTTGACGAAATGAGGTAATAAATAGTTCATTTCAGATCCAAGTGCAAGAATAAATCCCGATGGTACTTATCGTTCTCCTTTCTATTTTCAGCGTGAGTGTATTTCTATCCATGTTGGTCAAGCTGGTGTCCAGATGGGCAATGCCTGTTGGGAGTTGTACTGTTTAGAACATGGTATCCAACCTGATGGTCAGATGCCTTCAGATAAAACTATTGGAGGTGGAGATGATTCCTTCAACACTTTCTTCAGTGAAACTGGTGCTGGTAAACATGTACCAAGAGCTGTCTTTGTTGATTTGGAACCAACTGTTGTAGGTAGGTAAATTGTATGAAATACGCCTATTTGTACTTTCGACTGGACCTCTGCCTAGTATCGAGCAATTTGTTCAATCTATGTTATACATGAATTAGTTATCAACTATCAAATTCATGACTTTTTTAAATCTTGTTACAGATGAGGTCCGAACTGGTACCTACAGACAACTCTTCCACCCAGAACAACTTATTACTGGTAAAGAAGATGCTGCCAACAATTACGCCAGAGGTCACTACACCGTTGGAAAGGAATTGATCGACTTGGTCCTTGACAGAATTAGGAAGCTGGCTGATCAATGTACTGGTCTTCAGGGATTTCTCCTCTTCCACTCCTTCGGTGGTGGAACTGGATCTGGTTTCTCATCTCTCCTTATGGAAAGATTGAGTGTCGACTATGGCAAAAAATCCAAACTCGAGTTTGCTGTATACCCAGCTCCACAGATTTCAACTGCAGTGGTAGAACCCTACAACTCTATCCTCACCACCCATACCACTCTGGAACATTCCGACTGTGCCTTCATGGTTGATAATGAGGCCATCTACGATATCTGCCGAAGAAATCTGGACATTGAAAGACCAACCTACACCAACTTGAACCGACTTATTGGTCAAATCGTCAGCTCCATCACTGCTTCTCTTCGATTTGATGGTGCTTTGAACGTCGATCTCACCGAGTTCCAGACTAACTTGGTACCTTACCCACGTATCCATTTCCCATTGGCTACCTATGCCCCTGTTATTTCTGCCGAGAAAGCTTATCATGAACAGCTTTCTGTCATGGAAATCACCAATGCTTGTTTTGAACCAGCCAACCAGATGGTCAAATGTGATCCCCGTCATGGTAAATACATGGCTTGTTGTATGTTGTACCGAGGTGATGTTGTCCCCAAGGATGTTAATGCTGCAATTGCAACAATCAAGACCAAGAGAACCATCCAATTTGTCGACTGGTGTCCAACTGGTTTCAAGGTCGGTATCAATTACCAACCACCAACTGTTGTACCAGGAGGTGATTTAGCCAAAGTACAGAGAGCCGTTTGTATGTTGAGCAACACCACAGCTATTGCTGAAGCTTGGGCTCGTCTTGATCATAAATTTGATCTTATGTACGCCAAGAGAGCTTTCGTCCATTGGTATGTTGGTGAAGGTATGGAAGAAGGGGAATTCTCTGAAGCTAGAGAAGATTTAGCTGCTCTCGAGAAAGATTATGAGGAAGTTGGAATTGACGGTAATGATGAAGAAGGTGAAGAAGGAGAAGGAGATGAATATTAGATATTAAGAAATGTTCAATATCGTAATCAATGTACAGCTGTTATTCAGTTTAAAGCTTCCATTGGGCGGGTTTTTGGAAATCTTAGTTTATCGACTTATTTGGGTTTTGGTCAGATTTTTCTCACCATGCATAACTTAAGATTTTTAGAAACCGGTTGAATTTTTTTTTGTAAACGTATAAACAAGTGTCACATCATTGTATGCTTAACTTGATTTTCGTTTCTCTGTATTCTTAAGCTTGTCTTCACTGTCAACACTTATCATATAAACTTCAACCATAGTCATATTTATCTTTATTTCATGTGTCATTTTGGGTCCAGATATGATCTCTTTGTTTGATCTTAAACTTTGGGGTTTATGCAACAATATACTTAAGCTTATCACTCGGTTGGGAATAGGGAATGTCTTACTGGGGAATGTAGGCCATGTCTGTCATGTACTTAAAAGGTAAACCTACTAACCATGCCAACCAATAAAGCAGCAATGAACCACCCTTTGGTAGGTAAAATAGTAGAACAAATTGCAGCATTTGCGAAGCGGTCTTTCGCAGTACAGTCCAAATAACGTAAATATATAGACAGTAGAATACTTGTTCCTTATAAACATTGTTCCTTTACAGCAGTAAGTGAGAAGTAAGTAATTTGAATAATAAACTTTCATCACACACGCAAGGAGAAGTTCCGAGTCCGATAAGTAAGGGGACATAACTCTGAAATATATGACCGCATTTAAATGCTACATAGTTCCAGGCATTGAATCCTTTGATGAAGACTACGATCTATTATATCGAGTCAATCTGAACAAAATATTCTATACTATAGAACGTAATAAAATGGAATTGATTAAGTGAAGCAATCTTAAGTGGAAATAGAATAATTTCATATATAATGTGGACTGAAAAGCAACCCACTGAAACGTAGTTTATGACTGTCACGTGACATGTAAACTGGTTTATATACTTTAATTTATCGTCGAGAGTGTCAGTGAATTTTCATCAGAAACTCACGAGACACCTTGACGTCTGTGTGAGGTTACAAGCTATAGTTTGCCTTTCTTTTATTTTTTCGTCTGCTGCTCATAATTAGTTGCAAGAATGGTAAGTAAAATTTTCAATACTTTAAGGGACAAAATATTGCAATTAGTGGATGTAGTGGTGATTTGGATGTTTGGTGATTTTAGGTCATGTTTCTAGATTGATAGACATGTTGATAAAATATTTTGCAACTTTTGACTGAAAAGTGATAATGCGAAAAAATTCTTAGAATGAACGTCTACCTCCACATTCGACATTTTGGCAATTACTGCGGTTCCTAAGACAAGACAAAAACATTTAGTAATTTGTTGGCAAGAGATGAAGAATATGTTAATTTGTGCCAATCTGGAATCGTAATCTAAATTATAGTGTTATTTAAATTCATCAGATAAGGTATTTTAAGGATTAAAAGTCGAATATATTATATTGATAATTCAACGGCTGGGTTACTTCGGGACAACCTTCGTAAGCAATGGCATCCATTTGCATCAGTAGAGCATAATGCTACAAGGGTACAGTAGACTAGTAGGCAATAGAATACTAACTAGATCAACAGGAAACACTGAACTATATTGATGTCGGTTTAGGTCCGGCTATATACTATATACCATGTGAAATATCACATTGTCATATCCTTCCATATGTTTCATCAAGAATTCGGTAAAATTCGTTACACTATGTTATCATATTAATACTTTGTACCAGGAAACAATTCTTATTTAATGTTAATATCTCTAGTGGATTACCTCTAGTTAGAATCAAGAAAAACCAAACAGATAAAATGGCGACAAAAAAATCTACAGTGGGAGTTTCTGACTTTAAGCCTCTGAGGCTGACAAACTCCTCTAAATATTTTACAAATTTAAGATAAGTTTGTGATATGAAAAATGTATAAACATCTGTATAAATAACACCGGCACGACAAAAAGTTTAATAATGCGCAGTACCTCGTCCCACTTTCAGTATTGTTTTAGTACATAACATACTACATGTATAGTAAAAAGGTCAGTAATTTTGGCAAGTTATATACATACATCATTGTATATACAAGCTTGTTTTTGTGTCACCAAGTTTCATGATACACACGAATGATTTTCATCATTATCACACAAGATTCATCTCAGTGAAACTAAAATATTTGTGTAGAACTGGGCGATCGAATGACAAAAGGTCAAGGATATTTGCTTCATTAATCTTGTTTATTTGCTCGGAAAAGTCTTACAAGGGATGCGAAAGCATAGACTAATAGATGTCATTAAACTTAGCCATTCATTTGAAATGTTCATCCCAGATGACAGTTTTTCCCAAATATAACGTTAACACATCTAATAAAAGGATAAGGTCATGAGCACATTCCCGGCCTCATCCCGTTATAAAACTGACAATATATGAATAGGCCTACTTAAGTTGATATATTTGATTGATATCAATCGTTTGGCCACAGGCGATTATATATTAATTGACAGTATTTTGACTTAAAGGGATCGTAGATGTGCTTTATATGGGTAAACTCATTGTCCAGTTTGAAATTCCAAATAATCTGTGACAAAACGTTGTTTTTAAATTTTCCACCGGACTGGAAATGTAATTAGTATCAGTCAATTTCTCATAGTGCATCACTCTGATACACCTATCCGGTTCTTTTTGGTATGTTATTGGTAACACAAAATAGTTTATTTAATCAGAAATCCTTCAATATCACATAGTATACGACTCAAGTACATTTACCGAGTTTTTATAAATGCAATTATGTGAATTATTACACTGTATTCATAATATTTTTTTTAATTCCAGCGTGAGTGTATCTCTATCCATGTTGGTCAAGCCGGTGTCCAGATGGGCAATGCCTGTTGGGAATTGTACTGTTTAGAACATGGTATCCAACCTGATGGTCAGATGCCTTCTGATAAAACTATTGGAGGTGGAGATGATTCCTTCAACACTTTCTTCAGTGAAACTGGTTCTGGAAAACACGTACCACGAGCCATCTTTGTTGATTTGGAACCAACTGTAGTAGGTATGACTGAATTATCTATGTTAACCTGCAACTGTTTAGTGCTGTCACAATTTATCTACTATTGGCACTATACCACAGTGACGGTGCATTAAGTAAGCTTTGTTTTATGTTCTAGATGAGGTCCGAACTGGTACCTACAGACAACTCTTCCACCCAGAACAACTTATCACTGGTAAAGAAGATGCTGCCAACAACTACGCCAGAGGTCACTATACTGTTGGGAAAGAGCAGATAGATCAGGTATTAGACAGAATCCGAAAATTGGCTGATCAATGCACAGGTCTCCAGGGATTCTTACTTTTCCACTCATTTGGCGGTGGCACAGGGTCGGGTTTTACATCTCTACTTATGGAAAGATTGAGTGTCGACTATGGAAAGAAATCCAAACTGGAATTTGCTGTTTACCCGGCTCCTCGAGTGTCTACTGCAGTGGTGGAACCCTACAATTCTATTCTCACCACTCATACCACCCTGGAACATTCCGACTGCGCCTTCATGGTTGATAACGAGGCCATTTACGATATCTGCCAAAGATGTTTAGATATATCTCGTCCCAGTTACACCAACTTGAACCGACTTATCGGTCAAATCGTCAGTTCCATCACTGCCTCCCTCCGGTTTGATGGTGCATTGAACGTCGATCTTACCGAATTCCAGACCAACTTAGTACCTTACCCACGTATCCATTTCCCATTGGCTACCTATGCCCCAGTTATCTCTGCTGAAAAGGCTTACCACGAAACCATGACTGTAATGGATATCACCAATGCATGCTTTGAACCAGCTAATCAGTTGGTCAAATGTGACCCACGACATGGTAAATATATGGCTTGCTGTATGTTGTACCGAGGTGATGTTGTACCCAAGGATGTCAATGCTGCAATTGCGTCAATCAAGACCAAGAGAACCATCCAATTCGTCGACTGGTGTCCAACTGGTTTCAAGGTCGGTATCAATTACCAACCACCAACTGTTGTACCAGGAGGTGATTTAGCTAAAGTTACTCGTGCTGTTTGTATGTTGAGCAACACCACTGCTATTGCCGAAGCCTGGGCTCGTCTTGATCATAAATTTGATCTTATGTACGCCAAGAGAGCTTTCGTTCATTGGTATGTAGGTGAAGGTATGGAAGAAGGTGAATTTTCTGAAGCCAGAGAAGATTTGGCTGCTCTCGAGAAAGATTATGAAGAAGTTGGTCAAGAAGATCTAGAGGAAGAAGAAGATGCTGGGGACGAGTATTAGTAATACTTGAAAACCATGTGGGGCATCCGTTTATATTATTTTCTCTTTTAATGTTTCTAATTAAAACAATTGTGAAATAAATACGATCCATACTTGTGGAATAAGTTCAAAAGAACATCTTTTCTGAATTGATCCCATAACCAAAAATCACTCTATTATTTTAAAGTATTATTCTCTCTTTTGAAAATAAAAGCAATTAATTATCTTCATTTTCCTGAAGATATATCCTTTTGGCAAAAGCAAATAATCAACATATAGAAGCATGATTCTTTTCTTATCTGCAGATCTTGTGATTAATGAATGTCGAACTGTCGAGGTAGCGCATATACCATATATATCAACTCTACCCGAGACTGGGAGTCAAATAGGTAACAGACCGCCATAATTTTGGGGGGGGGGGGTGGGGTGACAACACTGTCGAAGCAATTTTCGAAAAAATGAATTGATTTGGTGCATTCTAACACATATTTTCTAGAACAAACGTCCACAAATAATATTTTTAAATTTGTTGAAATTAAAGTGGTAAAGTGGGTGGTATAATTGGGGATGAAAACCAATTTTCTATGAGGCCACATACGCCCCTCTACCATTGAACATGGCGCCGCCATTGGTACCTATGCTGCAAAAACTTTTTAAGAACTTGTCACCATCATGATCCAAGAGCACTTGACTTCCAAATACTGTTACAACCTTCCGTCTTCTCGACCTGCTGATCGCCGTTGTCAGTCTTTCGCATCGCTGGAATGCTCAGTTCTTCAATACCAATTGGTATTTAATTACATTCCTTCTGTTGATGCTATCTACGATGACAAACTGTTTATAGATGGTGTTTAGAGAGTGGTCCGGGGCCGTATTGGCTCAGTGAGTTAGACACCTGCTCACTAATCTGACGGTCCGGGGTTCAATCCCGGCATAGGTCAAGATAATACCTTCGGATTTTTCAACCCGGTTTCCCCTTGTCAGTGAAGCAGGTAAGAAGGACTGACATGGAAAAGGCGTCTAGTCGTTCGGATGGGACAATAAACCGAGGCCCCGTGTGCTACAGTTTACACGTTAAAGGTCTCTCGACAGTTGGAAATCGAAGAAGAGCAGGCTAATGCCACTATCCTGGCAAAATTTTCCTCATTGCACCCTTCATGGCGTTGCACGACCTCATTAGCCCACATTTCATTTAATAGTAAGTGGTCAGAGAAATATTTAAATGTGACTATTACATTACCTATATAGTGGATAACTTGATATTAGAAGGGAAGCAACTCTTGTCTAACTGATCAACGTAAAATCCACGAACAAAATATCTTTTGAAGAAACCTTATCTACTGGATAGAATCACAGATCTTTAATTCGTGTGAATTCAAAGTGGTGTAGTATTAAAAACCATCAAACTAGTGAAAAGCAGTAATATATAAAGTAGGCAACTCATTATGTGGCTTATCCCAAAAGTAAATGAATGGTTGGAGTGTTGTTACACTTTGCTTGGTGAATGAAGAGAGCTGGATAATGTTTTCAGCGTAATTCTTGAATATTGGAGCAATGGACTTCCTGCACCGATCCTGCGAGCTATAGACGATATTATTCAGCAATCAGACAATAATAAATCCTCTTGTCACTAAAATTACTAGTAACTTACTGACCCTGTTATCATCTTATTATTCATGACTTAATGTATTATCTGTCTTGTCAATTGATCAGATCGTGACTTACACAAGTCAACTATAACTTGTTGGGTCCAAGTTATCTGTGGTTTTACGCAACGACTATCTTATAATAATATCCTTTAGTGGAACGGATCAGTCACAAAAGTCTGAGAGATAATAGTTTGATGTGCACATAAAGCTGCCTGGGACTGAGTGGAACGCTTCACGACATTTCTATCTAATTACAAATATCCCTGCTTATCTGGAAGATGATTGTACTCTCTGGAGTATTTTCTTGGCGAACATTTTTATTTTGTCTTCTGGAGGGCAGATGCTTTGGACAGTTGTGGTATTTTGAGTGGTTGATTTTAGCCTTAAATATGTAAATAGACTTAAGAAGTACTAGAAATGTACGAAAATCGCATAATTACTTTAAAAATACTTCAAACTAGAAATTTTACTGACTATTTCTATATATGTCTGTTCTATATCGAGTCGTCATTTTAATATTCAAATGCAATTCTGGACCCACGTGGATTTGAAGGCTCAAATTTCGATGGTAAACTGTGAACACTGGTTGGCTAAGCTAAAAAAATTCCGTTTCTTAGACTTAAGTATAATTGCTCCAAACAATGGCGCATCTTCCCCTTTAACGACATCGCAGTCATCGGCTACGTATTATAGTATTAAGGGAGGTTCAGTTGTTGCCAAACAATCTTTAAATTTAATAATCACATTTGCTGATATTTGTTTCATATATACAAAGGCCATCGATCTGTGGCCTTAACTTCTTGATTCGTGAGCAATTCCCATATGGTTGAAAGCTGCCTTTCAGAGGTTTCAAAGTTAGTTCTTTTGCATATATGCATTTATGCTTGAATTTCTTGAAAGACAAGACATGCTAATATCTATACCAATGGTTCCCAATATAAACGCTTATAACTAAATGCAGAGAATATTTGGCGTTTCGAAATGACAAAAAAATGTCGTAGCGTTTGTAAATAGAGAGACTTATCTGATATTGGCTAGTGTTAATTGGCTTAAATACGTTAAAATCTCTTAAAACTGAACCTTGACGGCAGTGACAAATCATACAAGATATGCTATAGATCAAATCGAGCTTTGCATTGACATCATCAGACAGTTCACACCTACTTTAAAGCAATTAACAATCTTTAAATCAACACATCTAAAAATTGAATCGTAAATGAATACTAAGTGCAATTAAAATTGTCTGCAATCATATGATCGTTTTATTTTCAGTTAGTTGGTAAAACACTTATCAATGGATTCAGGGCAACAAAAACCTTAATAAAATTTGATAAAAAGTCCTATAAGTTAGTAAACCTTGTGGTCTCTTAAATAGGATTTTGACACAATTCATGATAACCAATAATTTTAACAGTCTTCAACGTTTGATGAGATGGAAATGTTTCATAGACGTTTATTTCAATAAGGTCTTAGACTAATTTATTTAATTCACTAGGCTGTAGATATATTTGAAATAAAGTGTAAGATTTCCCCAGAGAGGTTAGATGTTGTCGTAAAAAGTGAATTGGACGGGAAATAAGACGTCTGAAAAATGTTAACCTATTTTCTAAACGATTAAGCGATGTCGTCAATGATGATTGGAATGTTTTTATAGATTACTTAGTGCCTTTATTGCCAATACAACGCTTATTATAAGATTCTACATTTAATATACGCTATTATGTCGATCATAAAACCTTCTTAAAGTTCATTGCCACTTACAGATGAGTTGATAGTATTATATTAACGGGATTGGAAGAGGGCTTTCTTGTCTGTTTTAAGGTATTAAGTCACATATAACTTTATTTGCAGCATTTCCATTTCCTGTCCGTAGAGCAACTCAAAATTGACCAGACTATTGGATTTGCTAAGGTTTTGGAAAGGATTTGCTCTAGTCGTTTTTTTATCGTTTTTGTTTGATCTTGAGTTTGAGTACACATGCATGTAATCGCAGCTTCAAACACAAATGATAGGTTTTGACCAACCGTGGACAAAATGTAATCCACCTGAAGCGGAAAAAGTGGTTTACACTAAAAATCAGATGATTTTCACAGTGAAACGCTTTCATATTTGTAATTTATTGAAACTATAATTTTCTCTCAGTATAACATATCATTATCACGATCTTAACTACTGTCTAAGAAGAAGCGTATATGGTAGACCTTTTTTTTAATTCAATGTACTATTGTGGCTACCAAAATAGATTAATTACTTTCTATCTAGCTGAGCAAAAATTCAGATTTAACAGAATAAATTTTTCCATCATTAGCGTAAATAATTGGCATCAAAAGAAAGGCTTGGAATGATTTGAATTATTAACCCAGTCACACCAGAATGAAAGCGATTTTAGAGCAAGATCTAAAATATCATTGCGTCTAAATGTTATGCCTTATAAGCAATGGAGGGCGTGGTTAGGTATATTCTGACCCCAGATTCGAGCATTTATATTAATGTGGAATAGTGAGAGTTTATTTGAAGTGAAGATGAATTGAAATGAAATGAAGTGAATAGAGTTTTACGTCCTACTTTTCTGCACCTTGTGGGCTAATGAAGAAACTACCTAATTTCATACAAGTCTGGAAATACAGGATAAAAAATTTGGCTGCAACTTTTTTTGCCATTATGTCAAGACCTTAAGACGTCATTTTATTGTAGATGAACTGCTACAGTGATGTATTAACTTGCAAGGATACTTTACTTCTGGTAATATTTCTAGATACCAACAAAATCAGCATTATATTACACGGACTACGTTTGAGATTGCTGTCAAAATAACGTGTGTATGACATGATAATTTCTTTCATTTTACTGTACAACCCCTTTAAAAATCCCAATCAGACTCTATTGATGGAACTCATACTGACCTCTCTTTAGCAGCTTAATGATGCATTGACACTGAATAATACACACCATTACCCTTATTAATAACATTTTGTATTACTTATCCATACTGGGCGATACAGTTCAAGATTCAACTGAGAAATTCACATTGTTTGGTTATCGAAGGGATCTTGAAGTTTTTGTACTCTGTAAGGGATGTAGTCTTCTTGTAGAATATTAGAAGACACGAGGGCGAGGGGAGAATCATATATCTAATAATTGTTGTTTGTGTAGACTAATATGTATTCGACGAGCAACGCCGTGAGAAATGATGTTGTTTGAAAATGGAGACTTTTCATAGGTCATTTAAAATGTTTCAATCGGTGCTAAGAGTGCCTAAGGAATCTCTTGACATAGGTTAACAGAAAATAACCAAATACTAAATGTCCGATTTTTTTGTGTATAACCAAGATGTCTATACGAGAGCAAATTTCAGCGCCCCATGTTTCTTTATAATTCAAAATAGAAAATATAAGTTACATCATGATTGTGTTAGTCAGATGAAGGGAAAAGTCTGAAGATTTTATACCTTAATAGTTTCCCCAGTTGCACCATTAATATCTCCAAATCAGTTTTAAAACCTTTTAATGCTCGGAAACGCTCAGCAGCTAATTTCATTTCAAAGTAGACACTATCATTTAGTTTATTAGATGTGACTGTGTTCGTGATTGAACTATACACGGACTTTATAATCAAAGCTATGGAAGACAATAAATTTCTAAACCACATGAACCTAATACCGGATATTACTGAGCTGAACAATGGTTTAACTACAAGGACAATGGTGACGATGAACAAATGACAGATTCTAATTCGAACCCTTGTTATTTTTAAACAATATTTTATTCACAGTTATATGAAAAGGATTGGGGAACAGGCTTTCGCCTAATACAAACTTTTCGTATATACAAAATATATTGTAACGTATATAGAAACAGCTTTATTATTTCAAAGCTGGGAAAAAAAGGTAAATTCAAAATTTTTAATTTTTAAATTCTTGAATTTTTAAATTTTAAATTTTACACCCTTGGTTGCCACATGGACTCCTCGCAACCCATTTTCACAACATATTTACACTAGTTCAATGTACCCTTCATTTAATGTATGTAAAATTAAGAACTAGAAACTGAGAATATTCCAACAGGATAGCTCATACAATTGATGTTTTATTTTTTTTTAAATCAATATTTATTTCTTATGTTCAGTCTAATATACAAGAATGATCAAGGGATCTGGAAACAAGCATACTGTTGTTTTATTTAACGTTACTTTTTCAATAGTAGTCCTCGTACCCACATCCACAAATTTATTTAACTGTAACCCAGTATGTATTAATATACAGACGTTACGTCATCCTTTGATCTTGGCGGACCATTATCCTACATATTGGTATATTGTCATTATTTTTCAAATATGGCGGCAAATTTTTGACGTCATTACATGATTTAATAATGCTCACTTCTGGTGACATCAAGTCCAGTTGACCTGTTTTTGTATAATTTCACCCACGATTGACTTTATTTTCTCTACAAATATTATGCAAACCCTACTGTCAGACCATAAAGTCATCATTAATTTGAACCAGGACGTAAAACTGTTCACCTTATTTGTACGAATAATTCGACATTATCATAAAAAATGCTGAAAAGAAATATTGGAAGGAACAATTAATCAAACTCCAATTTGTTTTATTTTATCACAAATATATAGACAAATATATGCTTCCCGTGATAATCCTATGCTTCATAAGGTTTCATCCTACATCATTAGACATAATGACGATATAATTGTCATACTACTTCGGGCAAAAACGTATCATTCCTTGCAACCGGAAACTAGTGTGACTCTTTCCTAAAGGGGAGCGTAAATAGTTTAGCCTTCAACATTTTTAATTGTCATAATGTTAAAATGTGGAAGTAAAGTTCGACTTTACCCATGTGGGTCCTGTGATGTTCCTTTCGATTGAAATAAGGTTGATCGGTTCATTTAGTTAGTCAATCAAACCTTTGCTAGGGCATCAAGAACCTCACTAAAACAAGTTTGGCCTTATCGTCACCATAACTGCAATTCATATGATCAAAAATAGTTATCTCATCATACGATTCGGTAACTTTTCTTTCATTACGTACAGTTTAGAGTTATTTTCATCTGTTCTAGTTCGTAGGGTATCGGAATAGAAATAAATGCTGAAATCACAGGAAAACATTATAAAAACTATATTCTTGACAAGAAAATTAAATGTGTCTCTTAGATTAAAGAAGCTAATTTTACACATTTTTAGACATTACATTTTTTTAGAAGTCTTTCTTTAATATGCTCATTAATTAGTATTTCAGGTTGTTTTTACAGCTGAATAAAAAGGGTTTTTTTCTGGACTATTGACCTAACATTCTTGAATATACCTATCTACAGTACGAATTAAAAACACGAAGAGATTTGATAAAATTATACTTGAAACATCTCATATTGAATGTCACAGTGAGCTAACTAATATATCGACAATTCTCCATGACAGAGCTGAATAAGAGCTATCTATGTTGCTTTTCAGATGTATAACTGAAGTCTCGAATTTGTAAATATGAAGGCAGGTGTAAGAGAACCGGACATTGGAATTTTGAATTTTGAAAAAGTTATACATGAATAGCTTACCTAAAGCCATCAGTTGTCAGCTGGGAATCAATATTTAGAGGACAAAACGCGAAAAATAACTAATCCTTATAGAAAGGATTAACATTTCCATTGTTCTTTCGTTAAGATCCGATGTGTGTTCACTTTTTGGTGTAAAAAACTCAAATAAAAAGTACGTATATTGATTAGGACTTCCGCCAAACTCAACTAACAACATTAACGATATTTATCTTGTAATTATCCAAAATTCTCTAAAGTTTAGACTTAATTAGGGTATATTTGTTTACGAAATACAACTGTTTGAGAACTACTTCACTCACTAATTCTCACTATTTACACCATTAGACTAATTATCTTTCAGTTTTGTGTTTTTTTTATCAGTAAATATGAGTGAAAAAACACTTTTTTTGTAGATCCTTTATAGTTTTGTGTAAATCATTATCTTATAGTCATTTTGATGGTAATTTAAGAATTCGTCCTCGGGAAATACCCCATTTGTTTAAATTCAAACTTTATAATGAGATCAACACAAATACCCACATATTTCAAACCATACAAACCTACATCTAAGCGACACAACCATAATAATATATGACCACAGATACAAAAAACATATAAACAGGTAATATGATGAATATAGACCAGGTATCTATGTTTCAAGACTGACATAACCATAAAGACTTTTACAAGGTCTGTGAATCAAAAATGGGCACGTTATAGAGGAAGGCGAATTGTGCTACCCTAATAAAGATATTAATTAGCCTGATAACTAAGTATTTAATAAATACTAAAGACACAAACAAAATACTAAGTCGGCTTTCATCCTGAAAGTTTTATGGAATGCTCACTTAATCAGTTGTATAAGTGAACATATACAAGGCCATACATTTCAACATTACAAGATGAATTAAAGATTACTTAATGTATCTAGACTTCTAATACTGAATTTCAATTATAAACCTCATCAAAACATGTCAGGAAGAAAGTGATTGAGGAGCAGAAAGGCGTCGGTTATTTTGTCAAAGATTAGTCAAATCAATTTCGAATAGATAAGATCATAAGTAACAAATTAAGTTTACTTATTCCAATAATTTCGTCTAATTTTGTGAAAAATTCAAGAACGTGGCAGTGTTCTTACAAGGATAAATATACATACCTAGGTTTCAATTTCATTGATCGGATACTAGTTTATCATATTTTCTATGACGGGGGAAAGCGGCAAAAACCTAATGCTATGCTCAAATGTCTAATTCAAAACACAAATGTAATATAATGCAATAACAAATACCTAAAACGTCTTATGCAAAAGATAAAATACAAGAAATTTCTGATACAAAATACCTTATACGTTAAATGCAAAATACATTAAACAAGAAACCTCTAATACAAAATACATATAACCTCTAATGCACAATTGATTTTACAACGTGAAACATCTACCATAAGCATAAGACTCGTCTCGTTTGCATTACCTACATTTCTTCACTGTAATATCTTTATTTAGGTCAATGTCAAGGTCGAAGTATTTTTTAATCGATACAATAATTTCTCCCAAATTAAGGGGGATAACACTGGCACCAAAAATTCCATTCATAATTCCTTAGAAGACCAATTGGCCATGTATAGGCTTCGTCATTGACTGGACAGTAACACTTAGGCATGAAAATATCATTATATTGGAATTTTAGCGATATTCACAGATCTGAAGGTACTATGTGATTGCGTTTGTGCCAATTCCATCCAAAAGTCTGCCCCACCTCCATAACTGTGGATTGTGCAAAAATTGGCCATGTAGGGGGGCTTTGTCTTTGACTGGCCAATCCTCAATATTGAATATCCGTCACTGGCCATATTATAGAAATTATAGGAATAAACAGCATTTCTCCCCCATTGTACACTTGAATATGTTAGATTGACATCTCAGGACTTCACTGACACCAAAAATTTCATTCATAATTCCTTAGCAGACCATCGGAAAAAATTGGTCATTTATAAAAATTGGCCATGAATAGGGTTCGTCATTGACTGGCCAGTAACACAGTTAGGCATGAAAATACCATTATGTTGGAATTTTAGCGATATTCACGAGTCTGAAGGCACTATGTGATTGAGTTTGTGCTAATTCCATTCAAAAATCTGCCCCACCCCCATTACTGTGGACTGTGCAGAAATTGGCCATGTAGGGGCTTCATCTTTGACTGGCCAGTCCGCCATATTGGATATTCGTCACTGGCCATATTTTAGAAATTATTGGAATAAAAAGCATTTCTCCCCATTGTACAACTCAATAGGTTAGATTGGCATCTCAGGATCTCAATGGCACCAACAATTTCGTTCATGATTCCAAAGGAGACCATTGGAAAAAATTGACCATTTTTCAATATCCATATTGGATATTCGTCACTGGCGAAAGAAATGTTGATAACTATGTAATGATTCTATTCATTACACGACTTTTAGAGTCTTTATTTGAATAAGAAATGAATTACATTTTTTCGTTTTTTGATTTAATTACAACGATTACAATCAATCCAAAAATTTAGTGTATACATCGGCCACAAAAATTGGCCGTCCACTGAAGAAATGACGAAGTGTCAATTGGAAGATTTTATTCGTAAGGAACCGCGCTTCCGGTTGTACAACAATACACAAGAGTTATCCCCCTTAATTTGGGAAAAATTATTGTACCGATTTAAAAATACTTCGACCTTGACATTGACCTAAATAAAGATATTACAGTGAAGAAATGTAGGTAATGCAAACGAGACATGTCGTCTAATGCTTATGGTAGATGTTTCACGTTGTAAAATCAATTGTTCATTAGATGTTATATGTATTTTGTATTAGAGGTTTCTTGTATAATGTCTTTTGCATTTAACGTATAAGGTATTTTTTTTTATCTTTTGCATAAAACGTTTAGGTATTTGTTATTGCATTATATTACATTTGTGTTTTGAATTAGACATTTCTGCATAGCATTAGGTTTTTGCCGCTTTCCCCCGCCTTAATATTCACCATTTTTTACAACATCTGAAAGAATCTGGTCAATGAGAGCAATATTTGAATCTAGTCACTGGTCAGAATCCACTTGCAAATGGTATGTCAATTATTTTCAATAAGTGCGTTACAGCAACGTAGTTGGTAAGATGTCAATCAACGTGAGTCCACCTTAAAGTATTTCCGTTTAAAAAATATTCACCGAAACAGAAGGATAAAAGTCAAACTGTTGTCCTACGCAATTGAACAAGGCGTTTTGAGAAAGGGCATCGTGCAAAATTATCTCCGAGGAAACAATCAGCTCGAAGGTGAACTTGATGAATTTGTAGGAAGGTGTTTACCACGTTTCTGTATCTATATAAGAAATGTTTTCGACGTAAACTACATCGTTAACTGACAAGGATCGTGTCTTTCCATGCAATATCCTGATTAATTAAACTGTTTGGAATTAATAACCGTTTTCCCTGCCTTTTCAACCACTCATGAGTTATATCAAGTATTCCATGCAGAAGTAACGCTTCTATTGACTGTTATACTGTCACCTAGATCATTGTAATTGTGTTACACGTATTTATTTAACACTTATGGATAATATCACGACACTTAATGGGAAGTTGATGATAACATTAATCGCTAGAGGCTACTTCCTGTTTAAGTTCCTCTAAGCGACGGTAAAAACCCTTATATCTGACCCTGCTAATTACATTATATTGTCAAATGCAGTTTTTAAAAATACTGCCGGGGGAAATCAACGAATAGAAGGTCAGTTCTTGACTCAAAGAAACATTAGACTGAAAAGATACCTTGACTAACTTTACTGCAAGAGAGGCAAGATTAAATTGTAAATATTCATATTATAATCTGAAATTATTGGAGGTCGTAAATTTTTTGACAGATTTACATTATGGTGTTCAAAACAAGGTTTACGGTCTTTTTGGTGATTACATAATTTAACTTATTTACATATATTATGAAACATGGCTGATTCAGTTGTTTGAGGACATGAAATAGTCGAGACAGTCAAGCATCAAGATCGTCACACGGGAATAATAAAATCAAGAATTTACAAAAAATGGTCAATAATTCTCAATCTGGTAGCGAAAGAACAAAGTTTATAACCGTTTTGTGGCTACAAAACTTACACGTATGATGTATTTAATTCCAATCGAAGGGCTTTTAATTTCAATGAAATTCCTATATTTTTAAACGCAGACAAATTTAAGAACGTAGTCATTGAAAGTCGTAACTTTCGTTTCGTTTTGTTATTAGTTTTTATTTTTAGTATAACCACGTTAGAGTAGGGTCAAAGGACTGGCCTCTTGAACATCCTTACCTGCTTTTACCAAACAACTTTTGCGTTTTGTGGTATGGAAGGCCATTCAAGACAAAAGTCTTTGTTTGTTATTAGTAACTGGAGCCGTCAATTTCTGATTTTTCATTCGTTAAAAGTTGCTGGGTCCGTCAATTTCTGATTTTTCATTCGTAACTTTCTCTGTCATTGCTTCGTTTCTCATGAACTTGTTGATTAGTAACTGTCTTCTTCTTCCATCTCTCGTGACATCGTTATTAATCGCCGGTTTATGATTTATTGGAACATGCGTTATTAGTAGCTATCTCGGCCATTTCTGATTAGTAGCCGGACGTGTTCTCAGAAATTAGTACTGGTACGTTCCGGACTATATGCATATTTTATGACGTCATCGAGGCGGGGTCAGATACGAAACGAAAAAGAACAATTTCAACATTAATACGACCTTCACCTTTTGGGNAA